>NC_087341.1:4635151-4938181 GCF_037043105.1 Vanessa tameamea | reverse complement strand
CTGCGAAATCTCCAGTCTCAATCTGCTATTTTTTTTTATTTTATGATATAGGTTGGTGGATAAGCACATGGGCCACCTGACGGTACCACCACTGCCCATAAACAATGGCACTGTAAGTAATATTAACCATTCCTTATATCGCTAATGCGCCACCAACCTTGGGAACTAAGATGTTATGTGCCTGTAGTTACACTGGCTCACTCACCCTTCATGGTTTGAAGGGTGAGTGAGCTAACAACTAGGAACACAAAAATACTGAGCAATGCTGTTTGGCGTAGAATATCTGATGAGTGGGTGATACCTACCCAGAGGAGCTTACACAAAGCCCTACAACCAATTAAATTTAACAGCGTGATCGAAAGCTCAGTTTTGCCATAACAAAAGTCTTAGCCCAGCATAGGGTTTTATTGTCACTATAGTAGTTCTGATACCAGTTCTTTAAATTGTCTTCTAGAGATAATTAATGATAAGACCAGTGAAAAAAATTAACCTAAGTTAGGTTTCAGAGAAACAGTGCTCCCAATATTCAGCATTATGGATTTTGATATAATTTTTAGGAACATATGACATTGATTTGTTTTACGCTTTATAATTATTGTTTAAAACGTCTCGAAAAAAGAGGTACTAAGTTCGAAGCGAACGTTCGAAAATTACTTTTTTTATTAAGACATACGTACGTATTCAGCAAAAAGTTCATATTCAACTAATTATTTCATATTCGAGATAACAAGTCGGAAAGGTTACTTCCTTCAGGACTGAGATGAATTCCTTTGTTTGATATTCCGGCCTTCTACGTGTTATAGGAAGCGGCAAAAACGCCCCGAGTGTACAATTTATGCGTAAACTTGCCCCGAGAAGGCGGGACAATCGTGCGTAAGTAACGTACTCTATTACAAACTGCCTTCAGAAGAATTTCGTGACGTTAAATGTGCGACTTTGAATTGCGTGACGCAAATGAATAATAAGAACCTTAGAATATTTAGACGGTTGTATTGTGTTTTATTCCTCTTTCCCTGTCTAAGCTTTGGATCTTTAAAATGCTACATTATTTTACTGATTCAGTTTTGGGAAAATTACAGTCAAAATTTACTCAAGTTTTATTTAATTAAGAAGCTCATTACCCTTGCTTATTCACTGTGAATTACGTTTGAGAAAGTATATTAAAATTCCTATCCTATATAACACATTGAAGTTTTAGTAGAATTAAATATATTATAATTATTTAATAATACTTTTATAAATAAAAAGGCAAGTACTGTAAAAATCTTTTTGATGTAAAACCAGCGTTGTTATGAATTCACTTTGACATAGAGATAACATCAGCCGCCTAAGATAAAATTATTTTAACGTTCAAAAGGGTATTAGCTAAATTTGGGTTCCAATTTACGAAATATTTCATATTGGGTTGATTATATAACTTTGTTATTTTAATAAATATTTACACAATATTTTCTTTAATTAACAGTCATGGCGGGTTATTCGGTATCTAAATATATATAAGCTACCCTTTTTGACTTCGTGTGGAAAAATAACAATTTCATATCGTACTATTTTTAAACTGATGAGATTTGAAGATTCGCCTATTGATCTAGTCGCCTGTACAATCTTTGATTATAGTTGTAACCCGATTTTGGTCCCAGTGGTTATGGGACGATAGCTGCTCATAAAAAAATCGGTTATTCTCTCATTTTGAATGGGAATGAGGCGCTACGTTGTTCTTAGTTTTTTGTTTGAATCAAAAATATTTAATAACTTTAAATAATGTGTAATCAATTGTGAAGATGTTTTAACAGTACGAGTGTTTATGAACACGTTTGTCTCGAAACAAGTAAGTATTATTGTTTGCTGCTGCTGCTGACGTGAGAATTTTAATATAAAAAAAGAAAAATATCTGTGAATTTTTATATTATAAATAAATAATTTGGCATTTTTGACAAATAACCATGCTGAAACTTTAAACTAAAATAATAGAGTAGATATTTTTACTAGTTTTAAACAGTCCGGGTACCAATAGCGAGCGTAGTCTTGAGTATTTTTTAGAAGAATTGGTGCCCATGTCATTTCTTTGAAGGTTCAACTCACGTACAAATTATATAACAAGATGGCGCTATAAACATATACTCCGCAATATATTTCGTTGTTTTTAAATCTATATTTAAAACCACTGAACTAATTTAGTTTAACGTACCTCAACTCGGGAATGTTTTTGTTAAGCGTACCGTACTTTGCCCTTACTCGTGAATTCCGATTAAACAAAACGAATAAAAATTTACGGATTTGAAAACAAACCGTTTAAGCGTGTTTTAAATTACAAAAAACCTACGTCACGTATATAAATATTAAATTTTAATTCAAATATATTATTCATAATATATATTGTATTTTTATGTAGTGTCAGAACTCTTTCTTTTCAAGAGTTGTCTTGTGATCTTGTGGTCTTTGAACAGAGATAACCTTATGTTGAGTAAAAGTACAAATGTATTGTAGATGTTTAAACATATTTCATAAACATTAAATAACAATACAAATGTTAAACACTATCAAACCTAACAGAAAATATATTTAAAAAAAAAAACTTTAAAATAATAGTCCGCAAGTTTTTTTTTATTTACATCATTTAAAAGTAGTTATTAATCCTTTTAATATAGGAAAATTAATAGGATTTGATACTATATTTAAAAAAGTTATAATTAATAAAAAAATTAAACATATTAATTTAAACCCTATAATTTTAAATCTTCAGCACGATAAAACGAAATAAAAAAAAATGCATCAACTTTATTGACAGCATTTTTGCATTACAATAGTACAAAAGCCAGGAGATAGTATTTTGAATACGCTATCTGACTATAAATCGTTGCTTCCGTTGACTCATACGCTAATGTTGCAACAGGTGATAAATGTTCCAAATAACTATTGTTACTCAGTCTAACGATTTATGCAGCGGTACCTCGTGGATACATTTTCATCCAATTACGTTGCTTGTTCCCTTCATTTACGTAATTTCTATGGAATCTTTTTAAAGGATTACGTTACTGTAATGAAGCGTCGATAATCTAGAAGATTGGGGCTTTAAATTTCATATTCATTAGGGAAGCAGTCAGATCGTCAGCGACTTTGGTACTTAAAAGGTTTTTTTTTGTCAGAATTTTTGTCGTGAATTATTAAGACGTATTTTGTTGAGGAAAGAATAATTTTGTTTATAAAAATAAATGATTTTTTATTTTAGGATTTATTAGGTACTCTGTGTTTTTCTTTGTCAAAAAGAAATATATATTTGAATTCAACGATTTTAAACAGTATCAGTTGTATTTGTCAGATGGACTGACGGACCGCGGAGTCTTAGTAATAGGGTCCCGTTTAACCCTTTGGTTAAGGAATCCTAAAAATGATATCCTATTTGCAAAATATACTATTAAGGTTTTCTATTACGAAGTAAGACTATTGTAATTGTATTTTAATTTTCTATTTATTTTCCTTTCAAATTGAATTAGACCTTGAAGCATATGTAATTAAGTCATTAAAATTAAAATCAAAAACAAAATACACTTTATTCAAATAGGCTTCTACATGCACTTTTGTCATTTTATAAAACCATATTAATTGAAGCTGCCACCGGTTCGGGATGTAAATTCTACCGAGAAGAACCGGCAAGAAACTCAGTAGTTACTCTTTTCCAACATTTAAAATACAAAGTTATGTTAGTTAAATACAATTATATATTTTTTCATTTTATCATACAGATAAAATTTATATTAATATATTGTCATGTCGAAAATAATCCTGACCCTGGAATACAAGGAACCTCGAATGGAGGTCAACGCGAAAGACCATAGAAGACAATGCCCGTCAATAAATTAACTGAAACGACAATGACTTGTAATCAACTTCGTCGACAGTTTATATATGCATTGCATTTTTGTGTAGATGTGTAATTTATGATTTTGAGTGAATATCAGTTCAAGTCACGTGGTATTTCAACTGATGGGCCTCTATATGACATTATTGATCTGATTAGATGTTTTTAACTTCTTATTTTTACATCTACACCAACTCTCAACTTGGGATAGGATAAGATGTTGATGAACTAGTATTCGTTAATATTATCAACGTAATCAGTCTTTTCTCCGATTATTTTTTCTTTAACCTATTTTAATACATTGACAAAAACTGTATTTAGATTATTTTTTATTATAATGTTTTATTTTATCAATTAACTTATTACATGTTAAGTGAATGTCCTCTTGATGATAAAAAAATCTGACTGTCCAGTACATGCAAGTAAGTTAAAACATTTTTTAAATAACATTCTATCCATTCCTTTTTGTCTGTATTACAAATAATGTTTATCAATTGTTTATACAAACAATACGCTAAGCGATTAATTTTTCAGTTGCCGGAATTGCTTAAAATTAATACTATTTTTCATTTTGATAAATTATTTAATGAAATTTAAACTTAACTTATTTTTTCGTTTTCATAGATAAAAATATGTTAATATATTAGAAAATTACAAATATTGGAAACAGAGTTTTTAGTTAATATGTTAATGTATTGGCAGTATTCCTTGGACAGTTTCTTCATTAACATTTTTTTCATCAAGCACTTTGACAGTTAAATGTACATATATATGTATATATCTGTCCGGAAATGATAAACTATTATGATATCAAAGTTTCACATCCAAAGGATTAGTACTTTTTGTCTAAATCTAGAATAAGGAAACCAAAAAAACCATCGTACGTATATATAACACTTGTAAGATCTCTGACATTATTCAGTATTTTTATGAATACAAAAGATTTCGTTCAATCCCTTGAAAATGGTCGTCAAATATCATAGTATTACTTGAAAGATTGACAAAAATTTACGCCTTATTCTCAGTTATATAACGTCTTAATGCTTTTATTATGTGGCAACAAAGAGGCCGCTCAACCACTGCCAATCCTGGACTACGCTTTAATTTTCACCAAAGTGAAATCGTCTGAAGTCAACACGTTTTTGCTTTTATTCTCTCGACCCTTCTTCCCTAAAAAACTACTCGAATATACGTCGACTTTCAAGATTGTTCTGTATTTGTGCCTATCGTGATTGGATTTAAATAATCAATTTGGAATCTTGATCAACGATGTTAATATGTTTGGATTATCATTATTATAAAACTACTTTTTTAAAATTGTATCTATTATTAATATTCAAAACGTATTAAATGTATAGAAATATTAATATTAATACAATTATCAATTTTAATACCATTTGGTAAGTAATTTTTGGGTCTGTTCGCGTTGAATAATTTTACTTCTTATTTCCACTCGTTAAGGACTTCGTATTTTATGCTAAGATGTCTGGTCCTTGTCGCTTTGTAATACAAATAAATATCTACATTAATGTAACTTTATTGTAGGTCAGAAAGTAAAAAAAAAATATATTTTTTGATATTTCTGACGGATCACCTAAAACGGTTAATGAGATAAATGATTAAGAATCTGTTATTTATAAAAAAAAAGTTCAAGTCAACATATGTCATGTGTAAATTGAATCCATTTTATGTTAAACTAGCGACCCGCCCTGGCATCGCTCGAAAATTGTATAATATAAAAATTGTTAGCCTATAGCCTCTAGGAATAGAATAGTTTTCTATCATTGATTTTTTTAAGAATTGTATCATTATTTCCGGAGACCTCCCCAACATACATACAAATAAATAAACCTCTTTATAATATTAATAATTGCCTTCGTCACTTTCTATGTATTCGAACTAAACCGCTTCATATAGTTATGGTAAGTTAAAATATGCGGTTTGACGTAAAACAAACCATATGATCGTAGTCCTGACCGATTTCAGCCTCAGCGATCATTGAAACGAAACTATTCGGGAGATATTATACTGCACGATTGTTTGCGCAATTGCAAGTGCACTCTTTATGCCTTCATTTTTATGCTCCGCTGGGACGGCAAATTCGACAGGAATTTGTTTGCTGTAATTGAAATTTTATTAGCGAATCACTGTAGCTTAAGATTGAAGCGTCAATAACGCAATTGTTTACGGACCGCCTAGTGATGTAAAATGTTGCAGGTTCTGTTCTGTTCCTTATCTCTTTGACTATTGTGGTCACCACTCACGCAGATTTGAAGCTTAATTAGGTGGGTATACGGAAATATTAGTAATTAAAATGGGGCATTGCTACTTATCTTTTAAAAAAATAAAATAAATAAAGATGTTGTCCAGGCGAATCTTCAGAATCGAAGTTCTGCTTATATATAACAGAATAAATATGTATCATTATAATTAATACTCGTTTAGTATAAAAAGAGCTAATAAATCCCGTTTAAACTCTCTTTTCATATCCACTGTAACATATACATTTAATTCTTTGGTCAATGATTTTTAGAAAAATATATATATTTTCCTATTGTCTGTACAAAATTCTATACCCGAATGTGATTGGACTAATAAGTACCTTCTGTTGTTGCCATCTTAAATACCATAAAATACGTTCTTATCTATACAATAAATTAATTGTTCTATACTATTCTAAATATAGTTTCGTAGATGTTGAACAATGAATTGTTTATAATAACACTTACGATAACTTACAATTAAGAAACTTGAGTTTAAATACGGTTTTTCCATATTTTATTACAAAAATTGTATTATGTTGGTAGTTTTCAAAAAAATCATACAGATCGTAATTTTACTGGAGACCTTTGACTAGTATTTTGAAAGAATTACTCGTATTCACCATACCACCGTACCACCTCACTAATTATTCCGTGTGTTCCGGTTAGAACTGATACAAGAGTATAGGTAGAGGCACAAGGAACATATATTTTTTCGTCTGCCCTCTATAACAGATTAAAAAATGACTGCACCATATAAGCTCACGCAGGTCCAACCTATTGTAGCAAGGTTTTGTTTTTCTGTATTTCGGTACGTAGTAGTAGCAACATATTGAGAGAAAAATCCCCTTAGTCGATAAACGCTAGTCGACTTTTTTATTTTTTTTATTTGTGCCAAAAGGGCACAGATTATTTCGCCAATGTCACGTGTCACGTGTCACGTGTCACGTGTCACGACTTATTGTCCATTTAATAAATTTACAGGAAAATGTCACGTTGTCGACGTTTTGTATGTTGACTAGCGTGTCCGTTGTTCAACATTTAAACTAATATTATAAATGCGAAAGTAATTCTGTCTGTTAAGCTTTGATAGTCAAACTAATGAATCGAATTTGGTACGTGGCAAGTGTGAAACTACTATTTTTTATACCTAACTCCCGACGCAAATAAAAGTGAAGCCGCAGGCGACAACTAGTTTAATTATAAACAATTGAGTTAGCGTTATTAAAATTATATGGATTCTGGAGCATATGTTATGAATGCATATACAACTTCTCAAATGTTTTGTTTTTATTAATTTACGATCTATCCTTAACTCTTCTTTACTGACGTTGTATCGTGATTTTTTATTTAGCTGTTTTATGTAAATTGGTGGTAGGTAGATACCACCCACTCAGCAGATTTTCTACCGCTAAACAACAGTACTCAGGTAGGAAAAGGAAAGGTAAGGAATGGTTAATATTTTTTACAGAGCCATTGTATATGGGCGGTGGTAACCACTTACCATCAGGTGGCCCATATGCTCGTCCACCAACATATAACATAAAAAAAAAACAGTTATCAGGATAACTGGTATTCTATCATGTAATATTATATTATTTTTTAGGTTAAAATAAAAATTGAACACAAAATATTCCTTATTCAAGTAGACTCATAAAACTACTTTTGAATCGTCATGTAACATTGTTGAATTAAATTTAAAGCTACCACCGGTTCGGAAAGTAGATTCTACCGCGAATAACAGAGTATGTTAATAAAGTACAATTAAACTTATATATGTATATCCTGCTCAGAAAGCAACAAATACAGCTAGGTGAAGTTAAAGGTAAAAAAAGAAAACTCTTCGTACTTACTTTTGCAATACAATAATACGTTGCAATTTTCGGTAATTTTAATTGTATTGATTCCTAGATGGAGATTTTCATTGGCTTTTTGTTCATTTTAGTTTCTCAACGTTTGTAATGTTTACATTGACATGTAATATTATCAGGTCGTTGACCTTTTAACGTAATACATAAAATTTTAATGGTACAGTGTAGAGGCGTGTGTACCATAAAATGATGAACACTGCGTTACTTATAATGTCATAAATTATTTATAATTCCCGCTTACAATACATTGGAATAATTTAAATGTAATTAAATGTGAAATCTGACAAGTTTTAGACTGCAAGTCTTCAATGTACTTTGTGATGGACTCATGAACGTAATTCGTATCTTATTTAATAAATGTTGTAAACTGTCATACGTTGATGTGCTTTTATAGCTCGAAAAAATCTCAATGACAGAAGAGAACCTTGCAGTTTTCTTTTCTCGTTTTAAAAACACATTACGCCTTAAAAATGTTTATTTCTCGTTATCAATATTTTTTCTTGCAATTTTTTTTTGTTGCTTTTAAAACGCATTACGCATTTCCCCCACGTGAAGCGAATGTGGTATGAAACCAATTTGAGATAAATTAAAAAAAACATAATTTAGGTAGGTATTACTGCCCCTCTACAAGCAAATATTTACACACTAATATAATTGTATTTTTATATATATTTAGGTATATATCATTAATTTTAAATAAGAATATTTTATGTCAATAGCATTATATAAAGTCGTCTAAATTATATTGAGTATTCTGTAAGAAGAAGATCGAAAGTCATCGCAGAACACGACTCGGAATAGAGTGTAAGAGTGTGTGGGACTCTAATACCACTAATACCCACTCACTCGAATACTCTTTAAAAAACCAGTGTTACCCTCTCTTCGGCGGGCGCCACGGGATCGCTTACCGATCCTGCCGTGACACCCTGACAAGAGAACCTTGCCTGGCACAACACTATTTTTTATACATTTGAAGCTTTTATGATGCGTATAATTGACTTGATCGACTCGTGATTACGATAGATGCAGTTTTGTCGAAAAATCGCCTTGCAATATAAAAAATCGATTGCGGTTTAGTCTCGTGTCGACATTACCATATACTATCTTATGTTCTAATAATACTTAAAGATGTCCAGGGTATTTACAATTTTATTATATATAATGATTTATGTTATTTTAAGTTAATAGGTTTTATAGTTTCCGTACCAACGATACGATAATAAACGCTATTTATTTATATCGAACTGTATTTTTAGTGCAGAGTTAAATCAACTTACCTATAAACGTTACGTCGATATTTCACAATTTTAAGTTATATTATTTTGTGTAATTTTACTTATTATTATATCTACTTGGTCGTAGGGCTTTGTACAAGCCCGTCTTCGTAGGTACTATCCATCCATCAGATATTCGACCGTCAAACAACAGTACTCAGTACTGTTGTGTTCCGGTTTGAAGGGCGAGGGGACATAACATCTTAGTTCCCAAAGTTGGTGGCGCATTGAGGCTGTAAGGAATGGCTAATATTTCTTAGAGCTCCATTGTCTATAGGCAGTGGTGACCACTTACCACCAGGTGGCTTTATGCTCGTCTGCCAATCTTTGCCATAACGAAAAAAAAAAATGAAAATAATTAAATTGAAAATAGAATAATATTTTATAATTTATAAATCCAATTTATTCAAATAATTTAACTGATATCAAAGTGGACAAAGCTTAGTGAGTACTTTGTGTTTATAATTCATATCGTGGTCAGTGGTAAAGAACAACATCACGTGGTACGCAGTTTTTCATACATTCTGCGATATGTGTATCCATCACGCTGGCTTGGAGCAGCGTTGTGGAATACATTTGAAAACGTTCTTCCCAAGAAAATAATATTCTTTACGAAGGTTTATTTATACGTTGTAAACAATGTAACCTTGCTTTTTTCCATAAATTTCTGTGAAATAATAATCCGAATGACATGAAAAGTTCACACCATAAAAGCTTATAGTACGGGTACATGCCATATAATTGTATGTTCCTAGTGAGTATATTATGTAATTGTCATAGCTTTGTAGTTAGAGGATATAATAGGACCGACGATAGGCTTTTTTGTTTCAGCAACAAACATGAAAATCCGTGTGAGATGTTGATAACAATGTAATAATAATCAGTAAGACTTTATTCTATTTAATGGACAAAATAAACCAAAACTAATAAAATCTCATTCGTATAATATTAATTCAGAATTTACGAATAACTTTTACCAAAGCTTATACTAAAATTAAATTCAATGTAACTCTGTAATTTGATGAAAGAATAAATTATGAAAAGAAAAACTTGATGTCAAACTTCATCACCAAAAGCATTGCTTTACAACTAATCAAAACATACATACAATCAAACTCGACATCAACTTTTTCCATTAACCGCCGGACCAAACAAAACGTCGCTCGCGGACTTCCAAAATATTTTCTTCCCGCGGGAGCCGTCGAGATAACAAATGATGAAACAATGATGGCGTCTTTGTAGGTGGCCCGTGGAGGCACAACGCTAGGCCATCAGGCAGGCAAGCCTCGCGGGGTAGCGGGCGACGTTGCCGCTCCTCCGCCTTCAGCCTGCGGCTCGACTCGGCTCGACAGTCGGCGAGTCGACACACACCGCGTGCTACCTTCGACCGATACCCGCGTACCGAACGCTCGCGTCGCGCCAAACTTGTTCAAACTGAGTTTATAGTTTGTTACAAACCTGTTCCCGCGAACGAAAAAATTCATCCAATACGATACAAGATTCACTTCTAACCTTCCTATAATATTATCGTTCTATCGTGCCTACGAACTTGACCGTGAAAACTCGACAGAAACTTTAAAAAGTTTTTTGACGTGTGTAAGCTCCGGTCATGGTTGAACGAAGTTCTCAATAAACCGGTAAGTGAAACGGACATTACTGGATAACAATGTTTGAATGCGTGTGTTAGCCGTTGGCGAGATATAATAAGTTTTGATAGGTTACTTTATTGTGGGATTGCTTGCGTTTGTCTTACATTCCTGTCGGCTTCGACAAAGCCCGATTAGCCAATCGAGGCAGGCTGTTTATTAATGTTTAATTTCAAGGAACCGGCCCAATGTGTCACAACACCTTATTGTCTGTTGTCGTCTGGGTGGCTCGTGTTTCGAGTAATTGTTCTTAGTACTAAAAAGATGAAGAGTTCTATTTTTAAATTATATGAATTAAAGTGCATCGCTTATTAGAAAATAATAATCGTTTTATTCTATGATTATAAAGTTTGTTAAGTTTTAAACAAAGGAGGCTCTGGCTTCTTTGAAATCTGGTGAATAAGTAATGACTAACCAATGACTTAACCAACGTTCTTGGGTATAAATTGTCGATGTGTTAATAACTGTATTATTAATGGCACACGATTGTCTAATTAAGCAATGATTTATTTATAACTAAGCAGTTAAACAAAACTTTCGTAAAAGTTTAAGCTCCTGTAAAAAGTTTTATAACATCAATATTAAACATATTTCAAGTAGTTTTTAGAGAGTATAAAAAAGAATTAAAAAATATATATAAAATAGCTTTAAATTTATATTGTTATTATTATTATTTTTAATTCTACTATATCGATACTACAAAAGTGATTTTTTGTAATATTGTTACGATGTAATTTTAACGAAGAAGTCTTTAAATTATTAAGCTAATAAAAAGTCGAAAATATTTCGAGCCTCCTTTTATTTCGAAGAAAGTAAATATGAAAAATCGTAAACATTTATCTGTTGTAGGGCAGCAATAAGGAGCCGACTTTGGAATTAATTAGGGATAAACTGGGAATTGTTTAAATCACTTCTCAAATTACTTTACTAAGCATTCACAAAAAACAAACCTGCTAGGTGAGCTCTAGAGCTACATGCAAATTAAATTAAAAACATCATATGTGTCCAATAAATATTACTATGTTAAACCACAAGGTTTTGTACAATAGTTCCTTAATCGAGTAGGGATTTAAAGACAATAATTATAATTTTTTTCTAATTAATATAAAATTCAACCCTGCAACCAACAGGTTGCCAATGCAATCGTCATGATTTAATTACTGAGAAATTAATTAAATTAATAATGTATTTGAGTTTCCAAGAATTCCTACTTAAAATATGACATTTTTCTTTCAAATGCTTTCCTTACTCTGTTTTATAATGATATATTTAATTGTAATTTGTATAACAACGTTGAGAATTAGGAATACGAAAGCTTTTAAATAATTCTTCTGACAAGTTTATACTTGTATTATTTAAAGGAAAATTTGAGGAAACAATTAACAAAAAAATAGTTCAGTATGTCAATGTTATCTTTTAACATGAATTCCACTCCTATACTACAATAATGTATATACATAGTTTAAATTAATCATAGTTTTTTAATAATAATTTAACAACGAAATATTATTAAATACAAAAAAGATTAAAGGTAACATTCTATATAAATTAATATTGTTCAAATCGATAATATTAATAAAGAATACGAAAAGGAAAATGTGCGGTCGTCTTGCATTGACCCTCATTACTTCAGTATTGCATAAAGAGGGAAAGAAAATTAAATCTTTGAATATAATTCCTTTTCCGATGTCTCGAATTGTAGATAGTTATCATAAACCAATGAGCGTTCAATTTTTATGATGAAAATTTATGCGAAAACGAAACATAAGCCGCAGTGTTTGGTATTCGGGAAGTTGATTCAATAAACTTCGAAAGACCATCTTTATGTTTGTGAAGACAAATTGATTGGGAGAAGTTAATGACTTAAAGGAATTGGGTGAACGTCTGAAGCTTATTACGTAATATTGTAGCTTTCTCGACATACAATTAAATAGAGCATTGATTCGCCTTAAGATGCTTCGCTTGAAGGATTAAAAATTAACAAATATTTGAATATAACGTTATTTGTGAAATTAATGGCAGTTATTCGATTTTTAAAGTCAAGAAATTATTGTTACACCGGAGTCAGAAATTTGGTTACACTACAATGCTCACGAAAAACACGGGGAGTGCACCTGCACCGGAGATCCGTCCCATCGGATTATGAAAGTGAGCTATTGGAGTGTACCTGTGATTACGCAAGTTTGTGGATGTATTTGTACAATATATTTGAGCATTGAGTCTGTCCTGTAATGATATAATATTCTAGTGCATATGTGTTTATGCAAAGACAAGTGCATTTTTTATTCCCACACTCTCACAATTCAATGGAACTGTAATCAGCACTAACGACAAGAGTTTATGCGCTGGACCAACGGCTTTACGAGCTTTCAAGGAGTGTCAACATTGACGTCCAAACTCGAGACAGCTGAGGATTTCTCATCAGAAGATTATAAACTTGCCACTAGACCAACGTGGTAGTCAAATAACAAAATCACTATTATATGGAGATATTAAAATGCTTGTCCGAGTTTGGCCTCCGTAACCGAATCTATCAGGACATTATTTATTACAAACAGCCCAACTTTGATTTATTTACTAATAAGTTAGTAAAAACCGCCAATAAGCTTAATATAAATAATATAATTAATTGCGATTGAATACAACATTTCATGAATGATTATAGCAAATGATGTTCGCAATACATAATCCAAAATGCAATTTAAATATGCATATAAAATAATGAATTAAATATATTCAATTAAGAAATGTACTCCGGTATTACGATGATAAAATACACAAATTAATTTTATGCAGGTTATAAATGTCTACTTGTACAAAAATGTATTTTTTTATTCACTAAACATAACGTAATATTTTCTAAAGCACTGTGTAGGAAGGTATAATGATAAATGTTTTCAAGCTAAGAATTATCGTAGCGAAGTGGGTATGGATAAAATAATAATAATTATAATGAGGGATGATAGAAAAATATATATAAAATATTTAAATTTAATTATAAAAGTATTCGATGCACCTAATAAATACTTCATATGTAAACATAATTTGATAGAAAAAAATATAAAGCGTTTGCAACACGTGAATTGAAACTATTTGTTTATTTGTAATTAATTATTTATTACACATTGCTTATGGAGTTTTTATTTATCTGTGGTACAATAATTATAAAAAAAACAGACTTTGAATAATATTAATTGCATCATTAAAAATTTTATACAATGTATATATTTATAATTTAGATTTTTTGTTTAAATACCTTCTGAAAATCTCACTCAATATATATTTATTAAAAATGGCTAACAAACGTAAATGGAAGAATTATTTATTTAAATAAAAATACAGATACAATATGTTTATGTATATGCGATACGGAAACGAATAGCCCATCAACACAATTTCAAATTCAAGTCATGAATTAAGAATGATATTATCGAAAGGCGGTTTCGAGCTTAGTCTATAAAAGCAGAATAAATTATTTCTACAATAATATGTATGTTGGTCCACGTGGACCTTGAACATGTATACATGTACGTATTTTGAATAGCTCTTTGAATCACTATTGCCTTGCTTAAGCTAACTTGATGGAGAAAACGGGAGTATTGTCCTGACGTTACATAGCACCAAGCAGGTCAATTTAACCGGACAAACACGATTGAATTTTGATTGGTTGATTTGTGTTTACAATTCATCTCGTACTCGATGATTAAAAAGAAAAAGAACCCGCATGTTTCGAATAAACTTTACCACGTGGCTTTAACTCCAAACCTTCTCTGAGGTTTTACTACTAAATTAGGATACTTGCTAACAGTTGTAGTTATTATAATAAATTATTATTATTTATAATTCATTTATTAAAATATTATTTAATTATAATTTTATTAAATTTTTAGATCATAAATATTATGTTATTATACATAGGTATATAAATTTTATATATTATTTAATAACAGTGTGATAGATTTTTTTAAGTATAACATTTAAAAACTAGATAAACTATTATTTTTTTAATTAGCATATTTTACAATCCAAGGCAAAGGTCCGATTGGCTAAGTGATGGAGAGTTCATTTATTTAGTATTCCACCCTACATTATCCCATTTAAACTTCTTTTGACTATAAATAAATAATTTTAAGTTTATGCTGCTAATAAATGTACACTGATTATTATTAAATAATTATAAAAAATAATATTATATTAATGTTGATAGGTAATTATTTCTCTATACCAATACATATTATAGCAATTATAGAAAAATCTGACAAAAAGTTTTTATATAATATATATATATTTATAATTACGAATTCCAAATTTAATATCATAAAAACATGTATACTTTAGTAAAATAGTCCTAGTTAATTTATAAACATGCAATTTTTAAATATTTAAATCAAGTTATTTAGTTTAGTTTAGTTTAGTTAACTTAAGATTACGGTTTCGAGCCCTGACGGACACTACTAAGCTTAATAAAAGCTAAGGCACTAAATTGTATTGAAACAAGTATCAAAAATGTATGTAATATTTTAGATTATACACATTATAATCGTATATATACAATTATACATATGTTTTTTAATCTTAGTAAACTGTAACGTTTTTGAGAAGAAAATAAATTTATAAAATCCGATTCACAATTCAGTAACAAGCTTTGATCCACAAATATTATCTAGTGACGTTAGATAAAAGCGTTTAAAATAGTATTCAATGTGACACGGATTAAAAGCATAAATATATTTCAAAGCGAATTGTTTTTGCTTTATAAGGTCGCAGGTTTATTTAATGCGCGGCGAAGTGTGACTGAAAAAATAGGGAAAGACCGAAGGAATTTAAAAACTTTATAACCATACGGACCATTCCGTGTTGATTGGTCATATACTCATAATGATACGTTAAGTAGCTTTCGAGTGACGCACAAAGAAAATCAATCATTAAACACAATATTAATAAAAACAACCTCTCCATTCAATTGTGCCTTTCTATAAATCTCATAATTGTATTACACATTCAATCAAATTTTATAAATGCACGTCAGTTTTCTTAATTGGATTCGCCATTGTTTTCATAAACGTAAAAGTATTATTCGCCTCACCGTAGTCTCCCTGAAACATGTTGAGCGGTCTTCGATAAATAAGATGGGGGAAAATTTAATAATTATGATATAGAGTTCATTTTATATAATATATAAATTACGAGCTAAATTAATAGTAAAATTATTATAAAGTAAATTTATATTATATTATAATTATATAATAAATTGATAGTAAAATATTATAAACGGTATGTTCTGCATTTATTAAAGAAAACACTATTATAATCAATGATATCGGATCCTATGATAACACTGATAAAATTGCTTAAATTAAAGATTTTGATCAACAACTGAGAAATTTCGTATTATTATTCTTGGGTACTGAAACTTAGCTCTCGTTCGATGAATAACTCGCAAAATTAACAATACTTTACTTATAGTTGACAAATCGTCATACCGATTTTATCTCCTCTAGGGGTGAATTAAAAAAGTAGCCTATGTCTCGGGACTCAAAGAAGCTCCGTAACAAATTTCATCTAAATCTGTTCAGCGGTTTAAGTGTGAAGAGGTAACAGACAGAGTTACTTACGCATTTATTATATTAGTATTTTATATTTAAGATTTCAACGTCTGTTATACGGATATTTCGATTTAAAATTAGATATGAATATTCTTTTTTATACTGCCCGTGGCCCAAACTTTTTGGGATTTTTTTTATCTATCTCAAGTCCCTCCTCTTTTTTTATGTAATAAGTAGGAGGACCGGCAAATGGGCCACCTGATGTTAAGTGTCACCGCCCAATAGACATTGGCGCTGTTAGGAATATTAACCATCCATTACTTCGCCCATGCGCCACCAACCTTGGGAACTAAGATGTAATGTCCCTTGTGCCTGTAGTTACACCTTCTCACTCGCCCTTCAAACAGGAACACAACAATATCGAGTATTGCTGCTTAGCGGCAGAATATCTGATAAGTGTGTGGTACCTACTCAGACGGGTTTGCACAAAGCCCTACCACCAAGCGGTGGTCACACATTATATCCATGTTTTTTTAGGTCGTCCTCTGCCCCTCTCTCTACGCTAATGCTCATCACTCCTTGAGTTCGGAATTTGAATGGAATATGGAATCATTGGCGGAAAATAAAAATTGAACGGTATAGAGAAACTCAAGAGACGCCATAACGAATATAAGGCTGCGTTGTTCGAGAATTAGGAAGTAACCGTACTTATAACGTGCAACAGTAAAATATAATTAAAAAGGTTTTATATATACTTAGTAATATTAACACAGCCGGGCGAAGAGTTAAATTCGGAATTTTATATGCTATGTCCATTATCCTTTGTAATTTTAATCTCCTTCGGCCTGATTTCGGGAGCACATTTCTTGTGCTCCTTGTGGAACAGTAGCTAGCGCAGGATAAATTACAGAATAACGTCCCCGTGCACTCTGTTTATTGGCCTGACCCAGATGGGCTTCCATCTGGGCGCGGGATCGGGTTCTACCTAGACCTACGAAGTAATTGGTACGTCTGCAATAACGCTGGTTCTCATTCAACATAAAACAGAGTATTGCGGTAGAATTACTTTAATCGTATACAGAATACGAGTTATATAAAAAAAATCAATTTTAAAAACTCTATACAATATTTCTTTACGGTTTGGTTAGCCTTTTTTATTTTATTAGTTGCTAACTAGTTGTCACGCGGCTTTGCTTACATTTTAGGGATTGTTCTTCAAGTGTAAGGTATAAAATCATACGAAATTTCATCAAATTCGTTTCAGTGGTTTGGCGTAAGAGCGTAACAAGCTGAGAGACAGATAGATTTACTTTCGCATTTATAATGTTAGTATAGATCAGTATAGATTTAATAGTAACTAGCGACCCGGCTTTGCACGGGTGCACTGCTATAATAAATATACTACAGAATGTCTTACAACGTTTACAGTTTTTCAGTAATTAGACAATACAAACCGCTATATTCCTGCGTTTTATATTTGTAATATCTTCGAATTTTTTTATTTAAATTATATACTATAGGCCATGTTGATCTATATTAAATTTATAATGTATTTAAGGTACTTAATTGGATAAGGATTAATTCCGTATTGCTTAAAATCGCTTCGAAACAAGCCATTATTTCTCGTAAAAAGTAAAGGATAAAAAATGGTTATTGTGGGTAATCCCGAAGAGATTGAAGACCTTTTTAAGGTATACAATACTGTAGTACATTATTTTTTTTATACTATACTATTTATTACTATATAATAAATAATAACGAATAATGATAATGATAATAACCATAATGTACCTACGGAATCATAGGTAGTTCATCCAGTTCCCGACTTCGTTTATTTATCTTTTATGGATAAGAAATTGTGAGTTTTCATATGAAAAACTGGTAAAAAAGAAATGGTTACTGTATATTTATTTGTCATACTCTAGCAAAACTGACCAATCTTGAGCGTTTTATGTAAAAATAAATAAAAAAATCAATCAGTAGTTTAAGAGATATTATAAAATATTTGAATAAACGCTTCGGCGGATAAATTGGTTGGTTCAATGTTGATTATATCATAATTAGATATCATTATTGGAAATAAGGCCCCGGAGTGAATCGCTAATTTTTCCCGAGCGAAACCGGTTGATTAATATTATAATATAAGCGAAATTTTACATTCGTAATATGATTTAGGTAATTGTTAATTTATTTTCTTTACGAGCTTATGCATAAGTGAAGCTGAGCTGGCGCAGTGCTTAGAACTCGTGGATCTTAACCGGAAATTGCAGGTTCAAAATCAGGCAAGTACCGCTGAATTTTTATGTGCTTAAATTTGTGTTTATAATTCATCTCGTGCTCGGCGGTGAAGGAAAACATCGTAAGGAAATTTCAATGGAATTCTGCCACATGTGTATCCACAAATCCGCATTGGAGCAGCTAGCCTTAGCCCAGCAATGGGACATTTATAAACAGTTACTTTACTATAGAACTTTACGATGTTTGTTCATACCGGATATAAATAAATAAATAATAAATATTGGACAACATCACATACATTACTCTGATCCCAATGTAAGTAGCTAAAGCACTTGTGTTATGGAAATCAGAAGTAACGACGGTACCACAAACACCCAGACCCTTTTTTTTTTTTTTTTTGTTTAACGAGGAGGAAATGCATTTACGCATGCCGCCCGGTCGGGGGACCGGGACGGGTATGTGGGACTCAACCGGGGCCTAATGCCCCGTGCCAGGGCACGCTGATGCTAATGCCCTGTCCTACCCACTAAAACCATCCTCGGGTTTCCACCATGCCGCCGAGTGGTGAGGCAACGGGATCGCCAAGGGCATGCAACCGCGACCCCACCAGCGGCAGCCGCCGTAAGGCGGCTGAATATAAATGGAAAGCGCGCCTAGTGCGCGCCTTCCCCCTCATCCTCCACGTGTGAATGTGACGAACTCCCCCGAGTCCGCCACTGGAGGCTGGGCGTCAACGAAGCTGACGCCCTGCGGCGGATAAGATGGTAGGCTCCGCCGCTGACCGCCGGTGTAAAACACCTGGGAGGCTCGAGTAGCGAGCCCTCCCACTCCCTCCTAGCCAACGAGGCCAATCACATGGTCCGCCCTGACGCCGATCAGGGACGTACCAGGAGCGGCCCCGCGGCTTCCCTCCCGCCAGTCTTAGCCGTGGCCGACGAGCAAGCTCAAGCCGGCCCCGTTGCCCAGGGTACACCACGAGGAGGTGACTGGCATGTACCCCAAACACCCAGACCCAAGACAACATAGAAAACTAATGAACTTTTTCTACATCGACTCGGCCGGGGATCGAACCCGGGACCTCGGAGTGGCATACCCATGAAAACCGGTATACACACTACTCGACCACGGAGGTCGTCAAAAATATAAATGCTACTAACAACTAAAGCTAACCAACTTGCCATGAAGTTAAGATAATTTTGCTGCATTTAGTACATACTACATTTAACTCGGTGTAATAACTACTAATATGCGTCATGGTATGCGAGGGAGCGTATGTACTAAATGTTATATATATGTTGAATTGTTTATGCTTGATTAGGTTTTGCAATATGACGAGTGTCATCCACGATATTAAATTTTTGATGAAGTCATATTACATGCGAATCGTAACATTTTCATACGCCTTCATACGTTTTATACTATGTTGTATGTCTATTCAGTATTGCATAATTATTGATTACTTTTTTAATATGGGATTTTAAACAACATCTATTAGAGGGGAACGGGGGTGGGGTTTCTGATGAGATGGACCAATACCTGTAGTTCTATATTTAACTTCAATACCTGTTAACGCTGTCGTAGAAACATACATTATTAGAATTGTTAAATTAATATGAATGTATACGACTCCCGATATATGTACGTATGAAAAAAATATTTAGGTCATAACCATCCGTCTTTGTACTCGGGTAATCTTTTCAAGCTTAGTGCATGTCATATAGGAAGCCTGAAGTTTCTTTCACGTAAAGAGAATGCATAGGTAAGACAAATTGGAATATATCGTTGTTGAAGTAAGGCTATAAGGCTGAGTGCACACTGCGCTTGATGCTATAGCCTATGCGAAATCCTCGACTAAAGTATTAGGTATTCGAAAGGCAAGGGGAGTAAAGTTAACAAAACTTATATTTACATAAATAGTCTACAGTCTATTCCAATCGAGAAAGGATCGTAGAATAACTGCAAAACCTTAGATTAATTTATTCCATGTGATTTTCTAATGGCTCAGCTGTATTGTGCACTAATAATAGTTGTTTTTATTAATTTCATTTAAGTACTTACATCCACTTTCCTTTTAAATCAAAAAGTTCCGATAACAGTTTCGTGGATATTTAAAACGCAATTTTTTCGCAAATACATAATTAATATGATAAATAAACTTCAAGCTCTAGACTACTTATTATTATTATATTAGGCAATACAAACGGTTCTTGATTATAGTATCTTTATTTAATAATGAAACATTATTTCACTTAACTATTTATATCTGCTTTAATTTTACTTCTCAATGTGTGATAACAAATTTCGCCGACATTCATAATACCAAAATCTCGACCGATTATATCATAATCAGCCTGTAAATTTCCCACTGCTGGGCTAAGGCCTCCTCTCCCGTTGAGGAGAAGGTATGGAGCATATTCCACCACGCTGCTCCAATGCGGGTTGGTGGAATACACATGTGGCAGAATTTCGTTGAAATTAGACACATGTAGATTTCCTCACGATTTTTTCCTTCACCGCCGAGCACGAGATGAATTATAAACATAAATTAAGCACATGATAACTCAGTGGTGCCTGCCTGGGTTTAAGCCCGAAATCATCGGTTAAGATGCACGCGTTCTAACCACTGGGCCATCTCGGCTCATTATATCACGATTATATCATGTCAGTTCAAGGTCAAATGTATTCACGTATCTTTACTCTTTCTTCCGTTGACATCGGCTGTAGATTTATTATTCGTTTTGTATTGATAGATGCCCGTCGAAGTAAGTCCACCCTCTCGTCATATATTCTACTGCCAAGCAGCTTTGTATCTTATGTTCCGGTTTGAATGTGAGAGAGCCAGTTTAACTACAGGCACATAACAACATGGCTCCCAAGGTTTGTGGCGCATTGGAGATGTAAGGAATGATTGAAATTTATTTGTTTCAATGTCTATGGGGGGTGGCGACCACTTACCATAAGGTGGCCCATTTGCCAGCTCGTCTACCTATTTCATAAAAATAAAGATTACATTAATTCGTTTTAACTTGAAAACATGTAAAGTATCCCGAAATTAAAGCGTAAGGTGTTTTCTCCGCAACGTAAATAATATATTGTAATTATCTGTATTTTAACGCAACGCTTCCTATGGACGTTGAGCCTAAGGGTGTTCGTCATTATTAAGTTAACGGTCTACGAAAGCCCTATAAGTCATCCCATTCAAAGGAACGCTTTCTTAAAATGATTTGTACCTCATAGTTTTATATAATAAGATTTTATCATTTATGTTAGCTATATTTATTTAAATTATTTTTGAAAAGACGCACGCAAGCAAGAATTTAAAATTAGAACGAAAACGATTTTTAAAAATATGAACTGTGATAGTTATGGACCAAAGTAAAACAAGATTTCCAAAATAATATAAATTTTGATGATCCTTTTTTTTGAATATACTATCCTATTTTATTTTCCTGTACTCTATTAAAGTGAAAATACCATATTTATAGATTCTTTAATTATCATTTTTTATAATTTTCTTTTTTAAAGGGAGACGCGTTTTTTTTTTGCTTAAATCAATTTGACAACTGATAATTATCTTACACCAGATAATTTGGAATCATTTGTCATCATCTCCTGGTCTATGTGACCCTTGTTAGATAGTGTAAGCGCACACATGAAATACATGAAGAAAGATGCACTCTACGCTCTGTTATTGGAGGAGGAGAAATGACAATGTTTCTAATACTTTTACTGTAACAAATTCAAAATCACAAATTGTCTGTGATAACGCTATTATTATAACAGAACCTTGTATGTTTTAATTGACTTCTTAAAAAGGAGGTTATCAATACGGTTGCATTTGTTTTTTTTTTTAAATGTTTAGAAGTCCATCTTTTATAAACCGATTTGGAAAATTATTTATTTATTCGTGGTGGTATTATTCTCATTGATAAATTTTCAATTTAAATCAGCTGATTTAAAATTTGAAGTCAAATTTTTGTTGTTATAATTTTATATTATTTTTGTTAAAGAATTTTCTAAATTAAAATAAAAACATATTTTACGCCAGTTTTATATATACATAAAAAACTGTTCTAAAAGAGAAGTATTATATATGACAGACAAATTACTCCCTTTACAAGTGTAAAAATATCTGGGCCATTTCGTTTTTATTTATGTAATAGAGTCAATAGAGGGTGACCTTCATTGACTTGGAAATCACCGCAAAGAAATTAAGGGATATCTGTCGCCCTTCGTCAAAGAAGTGGACCTTTATGCTCCCCAATTCCCCCATTGTCGGCGATACATTACCATCTTTATCTATTTTTATCCTTTCTTCTCACAATAACGTTCTGAAAGGGTGTCTGTGTTTCACTGATATGATAGAGTTAATTCTTAGTAGGTAACTTGTTAACGAAAATAATCTCATACTAAGATATAAGTGAAGATGTCATTGTATAGCTGAGATATTATGGACTAGTATTCGCCCGCCACTCCACCTGCATATACGGGGATGTAGTGGTGAATAGTTTAGGTATAAAAAGAAGTCTATGTCCTTTTCTGGGGTTCAAGGTTGCTTCAGACCAAATTTCGTCAAATTCAGTTCAATGGTATAGCTGGGAATATTTAATTTTTATCCTAAATTCCAGGTGGCAGGTGTTGTCTCTGGATGGCGTTGATTAGACCTGGTATGAAAAAACCTTCATTAGTTTTTCAGTTTATCTCTTTCAAATAGACAGACAGATATACAAGCGTGGTTTTTGTATTATAATAAATAGTGATTTAAAAACTTAAGTATCTAATCCTGAGTTAAAGTTGGATTTTGTTATTGTTATCACGATCAGCTTACAGTGTAAACGTAACCTTAGCATGCCATTCACTTTAACGATGTTTACAGAACACCAGTGAAACCTCTAATGATGCATAATCTTTCATTCTAATGAATTCAAAACTTTTTCAATATATTTTTTTAACAAAACTTGGTTTTATTACTTAAATTAAAAATACTTAATTATAACATTTTCAAAATTTAATGTAACTTGCAAATGTATTTTATTCAACAAAAATAATAAACAAAATTTTGTGTATCATTCCCTTATTCGATAGCCAACGTAACAACTGTTGGGTATAAGCTTCCCTTCGTTGAACGCATTTTTTACGGCGTTGTACCCTTTTTGTCCAAGTGGCACCCACGAGTTTGGTATTGCTGTCAACTCATTACGACCAATCAGGGTTTTAACGTCCATGGCTCGGCTAACATTTGGTCAGGATGTTAACCACCTGCTCTTCGTCTCGCCAGGTGTCGAGTTCCATTACATTTTAATTCCGTTTTCCGTTTTGAAATGTCATGAACTTTCATTATGCATACATGCCTGCGTTTCTAACTTAGTAAGCGTCCATATTTTGCAATGACATTAGAGCAAAGAAAAATTCATCTGAAAAAGTTTTTGCAGACGCTATTTTAAGAGTGAACTTGGTAGAGCTATTTCTGACATTGGAACAAGTTTTTTATGCATGATCAGAAAAACGATTGGATTGGAAACAAGAGCTATGATAGGATTCGAAGGTAAGGGGAATCATTTTAACATAGCCTATAGTATTTACGCAGAAATTTGACACTTAGCTCTATTGGACATTGTGTCAACTAGATCATATTTACGTCAACAATCACAATTGTGGTTAATTTTCAGTACAGCATAATTAGTATCTCCAACCAATTTATTATGGTCTTAGATCGAATATATGTGTTGTCATGTTCAAAAAAACTCTTTGTGAAAATAAACGTTAAAATCTAATAGACCTTATTTCGGAGTTTTATAAGTTCCGAAATAATAAAGGCTCTGATGTTATTTGACACTAAACATTTCTAAAGTCTCAATATTATACTTAAAAAATAAACGAATTAAACATATACGATATAATAAATCCTACTCACGATCAAAGGTTAAATAAAAGTGTTTTCAGATAAATGTGTTAAAGATTATCTTCATCGAAGGTTGCATATTAGAGAGGTGGAAATTGCTAAACCTATTTCTGAACGCTTTGATCAATGAAAGGGTTTATGAAAAGAAATAGCTCGAGATTCAGAAAATCTGAATTCACATGTATTTCAATTACTTTTAAATAAAATATTGCCAATATACGATACTATTTATTCGGCGTTGATACACAATATCTTTTTTTAAATCTATTTAAATAACTAGGATAGCTATATACCTTACTCTATATGTTTCCTTATCACATTAATATAATATATTTTTACCATTCTCCTTCGTTCCTTGAATCTGTCCACATCTATAATTAGAATTTATATTATTATATGCATCCCTTCATAATTAATATACCTTAAATAATCAGATGATCAGAATCGAGGACACGAATACGATTACGTAATAAATCTTTTAATAATATAATATGTAGAATTTACCTGTGAATTCGAAGCAAATGAGCCAAGCGCTTTTAACTCAGCTTAAATTTGACCTGTCAATGCCAATTTGAATTTCTTCTGTTGGATCTCTAAAATATTTCAGAATGTTTTGAAACGTTCGAAACATTTTCTTCGTGATATTTTATAACAATAACATGAAATTCAAACATGTCATGTCAAAAGCCCAACATTAAAGCAAGTAGAACTGCAAAGTCAATTTTCTTATATAGTAATTTTGTATAGTGAAACCTTTTCTGAAATACGCGAAATATTTTGGTATAAGTTTTATATATATTGGTTTTATATTTTTTTCAGTTAGGCTTACTAATTATAGACGGACTACATCTGACACTTAAAATTATAGTTTTCTATTATCTTTTTTTTTAAATTGTGTACTAATAATACTAGGAGGAAATGGAGTTGTTAATTCGAAATATTATTCAGCCACGTAAAATAATAGCTTAAATCAAATACTCGATCTACAATTCTATCACTAAGTACTATTATTTGTATTATGTTGTGTCGGTGTGGCATGAAGGATGATCTCCAATCTGTCAAAAAGCTGGTCCCAGTGATATCCAGTTGCATAATTTTCCGGGAAACCCATAAGAAGTATGCTTTAAAACAAATGCTGTGAGGCATACGCGATCAAAGGCATTCGCCATGTCCTAATTGGCTTAGACCTAGACCTTGGACACAACTGCTTCCACACATCTATAGGTCATCGATTGAGCGACCCCGCTGGAAACCGGTCGCTAATCAGCAGGTGCTTTTCTTCTAGGTACCGCAGGAGCTGATGAGGTGTTGATGGCTATATGCCGCTCTCAGCGTGACGCCGTTTTGCAGAAGCGTACATACCAAGGCTGGGATTTACTATCGGTGGGCACGATAGAATACGGAATGAAGATTTCCATACTCTGAAGCACCACATCGGAAACAGAATCGGTAACAACTTCTGGATCATTCGGTATTTGGTATCTGACACGAGATGCAAAGAATTACCGCATTCCATCCCAATTCACTGACCTGTAGTGCCTCGTTTGTCGGCAGTCCACAAAGCGAGGCCATGAGAAGGCAACCGGCACTGTACCCCTCGTCAGTACTGGAACCTGTCTGTGCTGGATCAAGAGTAACCTGGTAGCCATCCACATAAGGAGTCAGAAGAAGGTCCATCTGGGTAGGAGTATGATCCTCCAATCCGTTATTTGGGTTGGCGAGGTGACCAGTAGTGTCAGATCATATGCTAAAGCATAGTCAAGGACAGATCTACCCGCATGATCGGTGGTGCGTGATCCAAGCTATTCAGAGTGGTGGATACTAAAATAAAAATGGGATTTGCTGCAGCATGGATTCTAGTTGGACTTACTCAACTTGTCGGTTGGTTTCGGCATTACCGTTATGAACCTAAAGAGTCCCGCGTAGAATCACACATGGTCATCGCAGTTTACACGTTGCTAGATAATGGATAGATCCCGCCCGTCGATGCTGCCGAGGCGAAAAGAACAGTTCATCTCTGATGTAAACGCACACCCTAGCCCGTATTAATGATCAGATTTGTAGCCCGGGAAGGAGAAAAAAGTCGAAGAAGATATGGTATACCCAGGGGGGGGGGCTGTAATCAATAGTAAATAATAAATTTTAAGAACAAGTATGTTAATATATTTTAAAGAAATGAGAAGTAACTTACAGCACCTCAATCTCACAAAGCTGGAATTGATACTCTTGAGGATAAGATTCAATAAATATATACAAAATTTAATCATTTTTCAATAATGTTTCGCATTTATTATTTTTAGTAAGTAAAGTAATTTATATAAGAAAAAGCTAGACATCACAGACGGGTTTATATACGAATGACGATTTATAAACATATGTGTGTGTTACACATATTTTTATAATTAAATGACCCGTTTTTAGTCTTTTCAATCAGCTTTTCTGAAATATATCATATATTACTAACAGTATCTAAAACGGGATATTTACCATGTTTTTTATTTTTATTTGGTGGAGCTCGATATTTCGACATTATCTACGAATGTCTTGTTCATGAGTCTCGTGGTAAATATCCCGTTTTAGATACTGTTAGTAATAAAAATAACCATGTTAATTTAAAATCTTATATATCATATATATTTATCAACATTTATTCTATTAAGAAAAAAAAAAATCTATTTTAAATACACCGCTACCATGGAAACAATATTTTATTATTGATTAGTTCATAATTACTCGACTGCCTCGGAATGAGGGTTAATAGGTTCAGCGTCTGGTTCTAAGAATATACATATAAAATAAAAAAGGGATGTTTTATGACACCCGGTTCGTATGAAGTTGCTTTCACAATGTATTATGCATCACGAACATTAAATAACAGATACAATGAAATAAATTGACAACGATCGAGAATCATTATATTGCAAGAAATACTTTTTTCACTAAAACCGTGTGAGTTAAATCAATAACAAAATATAATTTTAAATATATTTATATAAAACCGTATATAACAGAAAGAGAAAGAGAGGAAAAGCTCGTCTGGAACCTAAAGCTTTTTCATAACGTGATGACTTCTAACATTTCATGCTGTTGTAAGCCGCTTAAAAAGTTATCGTTCCAAAAAGGAATTTCAAGTTGATGTTACTACCCCGGTGCATCAAAATGAATAAATTAAAGGTTTAGATTATATTTAGCACGCTCCGATGGATTTTGAAACATCTTTATTATGTACAACTAGTGACATCTGGTGCGAAGTGCGAGATGGATAAAATCCAACGAGCGCATCGCACGCCATGGCAAATTTGTACGAAATTTGTACTTATTTTAGTACAGACTACCACGATTGTTTATTATTTAATATAGAAGCATTACGTTTATTTATGAATATTCAAATTAAAAAAACTACCACCGGTTCTGAAAAAATAAACCATACTAGAGAACAACCGGTGTTAAACATTCCAAAATTTTTTGTTGTAGCTTTTAATTACAAATGTTAATAATAGGTATTCCAAGATACCGATTAGTTTTTAGATGTATATCGCTAAAATAAGTTTATCGAAAATAATTCAAGGTTTACGTACACTTTTGTTTACCACAATAAGGCGATAGATGGCGTTGTATTAATCTTAACCAATAAAAGCTTTTCAATGATTTTAATGATATGCTACATAATAATTGACAAGTTTGATGAAGATTTGTAAGTATATTCTATTATTTTTAAGTGTAATTTTTTAATATTTTTATATTTATATTTATTTAAAAAGGACAAATTAATTCGTTCATTCGTCAATTAACAATGTTGACAATGTGTAACGTATTAACTTTTAAAGTGTTTCCTTTTTTAAATATTTTGTTGTTGTTCTGGCGCGGAATACAAACAAGCTATGATAGCTTTTTTGAATTCCGCGCCATCTCACGCTCGTACCTTGCGCAAAACGCATCGTGATTTTATTGGTCAACGCCATGGAGGGTAAACTAAACGTGCTAAGTATGAGCGTGATGCATATATTCAAATGTTAGTTAAACATGGCATGAGTGCGAGCAGGAACGTTAGAAAGTAGTTTTCGTAATTTATTAACAACAATGATATTTTACAGGGTAAACAATGAGCGCTGTTGGATGACAATTTAAATATGCTCATTTACAGGGTTATTGGTAATTCGACGTATTCCCGTTAGGAGGTGATAGGGGTAATTTTTTGCGATAATTTTAACCCCCATATGCATAATGCAAAAGTAAATCATTTTTGAGTAATAACGTTTCCTAGCTTTTTCAAATTTTCAAAAAAAGATAAAATGCAACATCAAAAATTTATTTAAAAAAAAGTGTCAATATAAATCTCATTTTTTCTTCTGTACCGATAGTTATTAAAACAATGACTGTCGGTCCAAATTTAAAAATGCGAGACGGAAAAGGATAATTTTTCAAAAAAAATTGAATTTTTTTCCACAAAAATACCTTAAAACAAAAAAAAATCGCTATCAAACTTGTCTTGCAGATTATACAGGCGAGACGTAGTATTTATATAATATTACATTATAGTACCAAAATCCCTTTTTGCTAAAAAAACATGTTACTACTTTTTGCAGGGAGAGTGTCGAAATAATGTATAACTAATTCTACATTAATAGTATTATTTAAATAACCTTAAAAATCGAAAGTAGCTATGGGGTTGTCAATAATTAAAACAAATCCTTAAAATAATTACAGTTTTCTGTAAATGCGGAGGACTGAGGACTTGTCACCATGTAGAAGAGTTTAAATAGAATTATCCAGATTCATCTCGACATTTTAAAGCAATCAGTAAACATGCATAACAATTAAATAATAAACAAATATATAGCTCCCATTTTATTAAAATAATTATATAAAAATTATGAAGATTTTTGTACACGTATTTGTACGATTTTTTAAATTCCAGTCTTATAAGAGTCTTGATAAATTACCTATAACATCGAGCTGTGTTATAGGCATATATCAAGCACGTGCTCATATAGCCTAACCTGTTAAACAGTATTTATTGACGTTGTGATAGATATTAGTCTTCACAACGTTTCAAAAAGTGACATTGAAATTTAAAGTTCCTAACTAACATGGACCGTCAACTGTACATGCGGAGACAAAATTTGCTCGCTGCTATATAGTATTCAGCGAATGCAAACGTTAGCGCGATCTAAAGGAGGATAGTGGCATCTAGTGGCGGTCGTTTCGAACTCTCGATGGGTGGACGGGTGTCCACCCCATTCCGCTCCAAACAACTCCTCCAATGTCCGCCCCATCTCCACCCTCCTATTTCGCAACGCTCGCGTTGCGCTTTTATTAAATTACAGGAATAAACAGACGAGCAGACAAACAAGTACTGTATCTTTGTCCATTTATAGATTTGTTACAAAAAGATTTACAGAAATATATGATATTTTTACACACAAAATGTCTGACTATCACAGCAACTATCGGAATACTTGGTGTTGATATTTTAAGAGTTCATCAGTTCAGTTTGCGAGGTCATTTGGAAGGAAGGGCCAAATTGTCGTCTATAAAGCTTGGTGTGCTCATTAGGGTGAGACAGTAATTCACGTCGGCTCATTACTTAAAACTATAAAAGGCACAAATTCGTGGAGTCCTGTTTTCGTCTCTCTTGGACGGAGCTTCCCAGTACCAGCTTCTTTAATTTGACCGCATTCAACATAGATCGGCTAGATTCAACAGCGTTTAAGCTCTTTCCATTCGGCTCGATAATTTGGTATAGCGTAAATATGTTGGTTCACTCTAAACCTACTGTATCATTAATGGGGAGATAAACTGCTTGGATTCATCCCAGCCGCTGAATTTGTCTCCATATTCCGAGATTGCGTTACGGATGCGACTCCCATTTACACCAAATCGTTGTCCGGAAATCCAAAGCAGCGTTATTAAAACGCTGTACACACTGCCTATATCTCATAACATAAGTTTAAAGCCTAAGTTCTATTCGATATTTAAGCGTTAAAAAATAACGAATTCCAATTCAAACTTTTATTGGCATGTCACCATCTTACGTGAAGAATTGTGATAACGCTAAAATCTTTTACTCATAAGCAGAATCCTAAACACCTATTTCAATAATTCTGACATTATATATGGCGAACTTAATACTAACTAATTTTCATTCAATTCACTTTAGCAGGGTGAAATTGGTGGTAATTTTTCAAAAAATGCTGTATTAATGGTATATTCCTCGTATGTAGTAAAAGTAATGTCAAAGCATTGATTTCGTTGATTAAAACATTGAGAAAAACTGATCTTCTACATAAACCTTTACCTCTAATGTCATCCTTTTAACGATTTTTCAAAAACCTTTGTCAGCTTTGTTTGTCGCAAGTCTTTAAATGAATTTAACGAGTAAGATATTTAAGAGCATTACTGTTATATTTCAAAATTAATTTTAAATTAAAAGATCAGACGAAGAGAGTAAGAAGTCGTCGTTCGTACAACTAACTGTTACGCATTAATTCTAAACTTCATTACGATTATGTTAATAAAAAGTTTATTTTTACCAAGAAGCCATATAACAAGCTAGGAATATCTGTAGAAGAGCTTACAGAAAGCTTAAAAACTTAGGGTAACTTGGTGGAAATCAAGTTTAAAGCTACTTTTCAGTTCACCCCTCAGAACAAATACGGTCGTACAATAATATAAATAACAAAGTGCTCGGGGGGGTAACTGGGCCACCTGATGGTAACCGGTTACCGACGCCCATAGATATTGGTGCCGTATAAAATATTAACCATTACTCACATCGCCAAAGCTTCACTAACTTTGGGAACTAAGTTTATTTTTATTACTTTGGCTTGTTTCAACACAACAATACTTTTCCGTAGTTTTGGGGTTGGAATATGTTTTGAGTGGGTTGTACCTACCGAGACAGCCTTTTTTGTGTGTGCTGTGGAATGATAGAGCCGGACCAGCTTCCCATTCGACCCCACCCAGAGCACCTCGCGATCTTGGAGGTGCGCCTCCAACAGCCTCTTTAGATAGGTCGGCAACTCGTACTGGGTCTGTGAAAGACCCGGATCGACCTCCTCGAGGTGCTGAACTAGACGAGCTGCGAGGACCTTTTCAAAAAGTTTGCCCGTCTCGTTTAGCAGAACTTTCCACGCACTCTGTTGTACGGGTGCCCTGTAAGGCCAAGCTCCTCCTTGGCCTGACTTATCGCCAACTGCTGATCTTTTTTAAGCTGACGATAAGCGGTCAGAAACTGTCCCTCCAGTACCGCGTCTAGGCCCTTGCGCCGTCGACAGCGGACGTAGGCCCCTCAGGCCTCAGTACGTCGCCCGAAATCGCCAACCTTCAATAGACGTGCGCCGAGGAACCCTGCGCGGGTCCGAGGCATGACCTCTTTGAGGGAACTGCGCATGCGACCTCTTCTACGCTGAGCCCTCGCAACTCCCCGCGATATTATTAATAATTTGGAAATCTCGAATCGGATGTACTGATGGGCCGAAAGAGTCCCCACCTCCTCCTCTACTCTCCAGTTCTGCGAGCCGCTACAGGGGTGGCAACGTACGTCCAAAACTACCGAGACGGCCTTACACAAAGTCCTACCACCAAGTAAACTAATTTGGTATTAAAATCAATTTGGACTGAAATAATATTCTTTGTATGAATTTAAGAACGTCTATCGTATTACTAATCAATACTTAAAATGTATAGGTATCTCATTGCTGACCTAAAATATTTAGTACCAGACACAGCGAGATGCATAATTATCACTTTTACTTAACCAAAGAACTAAATGTTTGTACGCTCTCTTAGCCGACTTTCGACTCGAATTTTGAAAGTAATTTCGAATATTGATCGCACGTAAAATAACTATAATTTCTGTCTTGTTGTTAATTAAAGGCACATTCGGTTACTTTTGTATTACAACAATTTAATTTTATTTATAATTTTAAATTGACAAGATATTAGAGTAGTTTTGATAGAATCCTGTCGCATTTAGTTAGCTAATTGTGCTGGACTTATTGAGTGCACAAGTGTGTGCTAAAATACAAAATCTTTCTCCATTCCTTCACTCTGACAGGTCCAAGATCGACGGTTTTATTGTACTTCAAGTCACCGAGCTTCTATTGAAAATTCTTTTGACTCGGATGCGTCGTGCGTTGGTTTAAGCGACGCCATTAAATCTCCCAATCGGTATTTTGTTTAGATATCTTTAATAATCATTTAAACTTTTATTAATTATGCAATAAGTTTAGTAGAAGTCGTTTTTGAGTTTACCGCGAGGACTTTGTTTTATAATATGTAATCATAATCGGGATTTTTCGAATATTATAAAAATGATACTCTTTTTCAGTCTGTACTACTACTATTAATATTGTCTATTCGCTTTAGGATTGCCAGTGGAAAATGAGAATGAAATATATATATTTTTTACGAAAAGCCTTTTTATCATTGTAGCACTAATCTTTTTCCAAGCAAACTTTGGGTAGATGACATTATATAATTAAAAATATACGGCTAGGATATATACTTTGTCACGGTTGGTCAGATAAAAAATACCATCGAAGATCAGTGTTGGGCTTTTAAACTTAACGTAAAGCTAAATATCATTAAAACAGATAAATGGTACCCATACGACTAGAAAATAATGATAGTAAATTGTTTAATTATATACTTATATAATTAAATATTTACTATTAATAAAAAGTTATCGATAGCTGTTTCGATGTTATTACTATCGTACAGTTTGCATTCTCGTGTATGCGTCAAAAATATTTTATAATAATAATATACTTCGTATGTTTAATTTGTTTTGTAGAGCCTGGACTCTGATTTCCAGGTAAGGTATGAACATAACTTACGAATGAGTTAAGCGAATTCTTTGTTCGTGTCGTGGCGAGTTGAGAGATAAGATATAGATTGCGCAGTGGTCACGCAATTGGCATCTGCGCCAACTGCAACGGGTTCGATAATCGCTCGTTAAGCATATTAGTTTTTCCTGTTTTAAGGAATTCGTCATGGTTTAGATGTTACTGATTATGAGTATATTTTGATATACGAATTGTTCAGAATGTTACAAGGTTTGTGACTTATTACACCTTAGAAGGCAATCGTTTGACAATTTCAATGGATTATTAATAGGTTTATATTATTAGACGTATTGACTATAATATATATATAAACTCGTTGCATTTAATTTAAAATACACAATATATTATATTTCCACTAATTCGTACGAATTTTTAAAAAATAACATGATTCCTTGTACATAAAATATTATAAATATAATTAAATTATATTGTCTTCTGCTTGTTTATAAGTAATTTTAAAGTTAAATGAGGTAAACTATTATATATAATGAATAATTATGATGGTTTATAAAGGTATAAAAAAATTAAATACCACCTAAATATGTTATATTTATATAATCTTAAAAGGTACAGTTTCTTTGATTTTAAAGTTTAATTTAAAATAAAATCTGGAACATATTTCATCTGATAACAATGATATGTTTTTTGATCTTCAATTACTAAAATTGTTTGTGTAATTTTTTAATATATATATATATTTTAATGTAATTGGTAGACGGTCGGGCAAATTAGCCACCTGATGGTAAGTAGCCAAAGACCATAATAACCATTCCCTACATTACACCAATGCGCCACCAACCTCGGGGGCTAAGATGTTATGTCCCTTGTGCATGTACTTACACTGGCTCACTCACCCTTCAAACCGGAATACAACAATACTAAGTATTGGTGTTTGGCGGTAGAATATCTGATGAGTGGGTGGTACCTACTTAGACTGGCTTGCACAAAGCCCTGCCGCCGAATAAATCCACTCTTGTTTTTAATTGAAAATCTACCCTTGAAAATCTTCACATTTCGAAAGGCTGCTTTTTGATGATGGAGGCTTAATATATATAGTATTAATAATTGAAATTATTAAAACTATATAATAATAATTTCGTTTGAGAACAAAATCGATATAATTGTAACCAGAACAACTTATTAGCCAGCAAGCACGAGAAAAGAAATTGATGGTTCTTCACATAAATTATATGCAAAACTTTTCCTTACAGAATATTTCACGAGTGAAATTATTATTATTCTAATTATTTTTTGCGGCTTAGGGGTGCACATATTTTTTTTAAAAATATATTTCTCTTTAGTTCAATCAACCAGAAAATATACGTTAATAGTTGTGTAATGAAAAAACGAACGTTTTGTAACGAATGGTAAAATTCTAAATTAGTATTAACTTTTAGTTATAATTTATTTAATTAAATAAATAATTCATTAATTTGAACGGTACCATACTAATGAATATTGTATTGCGAGATTGATATGCTCGAATATTTCGATAAAATAAAAATAAAACCAATTTTTTTTAATTGATAATACAATAAACATATATAAAATTAACCCATCAGGCTATATGAATGCCTATCTGTAAAGATATAGAGATGAAACTTGCCTGAATTGTAAATACACACACTTTCGTAGCCCACTGTACCGATTAGTCACTGATTGGAGATGCATTCGAGCATGAGACGATGACGGTCATTGAACTTTGAAAACGGTACAGTTTTTAATTTCTAACAAAATAATTAATTCTATTTTAACATTTTTAGGCTTCGATTTGTTAAGACAAACAAAAATATTTCTTGTTTCAAAAAAAAAAAGTAAATTGTCTATAATTATATCCAAATTGCAGTGAAATTATTGTATTTCATAGTCGTATTAAGAACCAGACAAGTTTTTTAAATCAATTCTTTGATCAACAAAGAAGGTCAAAATAATTAATAAATAAATGTTGTGAGGGTAAAAAAAATTATTATTATTATTATTAAAACAATTTCATACTCAAAAGTGCAATCAGATAATATTCGTTGTATTATCATCATATCAATCTACCTTAATTTTTATACCTTTACCTTTTATATACTAGGTTAAAGATGTTTTTTTTGTATAAGTGCAGTATAGTTTGAGTGTGTGTGTGTATGTGTGTGTATCTGTTCACGTTCACGTACCATCTTATTTTACGTAAATATATAATGTCCTTTGACTTCCGTCCAGTATTTTTCTCCAAATGTCCCATCTGACCGCAGGTGGTGTGCTTTGTTTATAAATATAGGTATAATTAGTCTTACGTCGAACTCTACAGCTATCAATGTTATGCCTGTTATAAAACTGACGATCAATCTTAAGATTGAGTATATCAGAGTTTATCTCTGATATACATCATGTAACAGGAATACAAAATGTGACTGTTTTTTTTATATTAAACAATCGCGTATGAGTTATTACTACACAAATTACTTTATTTATATATTAATATATATACACGTTATTTATACTTATTATAACTCGATTATATAACACTTGAATTATTATTTAATGCTACAATTATTATTATCTCCTCAATGAATGATCAATTTGATCGGTCACACAGAATCCTTGCATAAATTATAAATATTACCTCAGATAAATATCTTCTAGAAGTGACAAAAATTTACATGTAATAATTAATTAGAAATAACTATAAGAACATTACCTTCGATTCAGGATATACAGTGTAAGAGTTATTTAAATATAAACTCAAATATTATTATGAACCGACGATGTTTTTTTTAGATTCACTTTTTCTAACCATTAGGCAATTCCAATTCCATACAAAAGTATGTTATAAATAAAAAAAAAAAAAATTCGATATTTACACGACAATTTTTAATGTCAATTATAACTTTAATCTCAAAAAATATTAGTAGATATTATTATTGCTGTCTTGTATTCTCTTTTATTCTGCCATTTTGTTTTTAAGTCTTCAGTAATATACAGGTATCGAATTATTTTGAATACAATGAAAGATCAACTTCCCTGATCGGTACGAACGAAGTTCTCCTGCTTCTGTGCCTTAATATCAAATAATGTGGTCCCTTTTACACATACCTTTTTATTTATATGTAAGAGTGAGAGGCAATATCGTACGTCTTTACTAAACAACGTTTCGATCCTTGAACTTTTACTTAGTATTTTTTTTTTTTATCGAAATCCCTTGAACGATGTAACCGGTGGCCGCTGTCGTTTCTTATTATATCAGTATTGTTGTCTTTATCGCTCTAAGGTGTTAGAGAAAGAGACAATATAAATAATATTACTTTGGGTATAGCCATCCTTTTCGAATCAAATTGTTGTCTTCTTTTTTAGAAAAGTAATACCTATTTTCAAGGTAATGCATTTCAGCTTTAAGCATGCGCTTGGATAGGTGAAGACATTATCATAAAGGGATGGAAACAATGTGCTTTTCAAATCCACAATCGACAGCTGTTTCGTAATGATAACTTTTTGAATGCTTAATAAATGTGAGATGTATTGTGAGTAGTTTTAATCTATCGTATATTTCATTTATCGGAGGCGTTGAAGTCTTTTATATGCTGGCAATAATTTTATTCGAAGGTAATGTGACTATTACGCGTGTGTTTCGTTCAAAGCATATTCTTGTAAAAATTGTCTGGAAATGCATGGCATTTTCTCTCTTTTGAGGAGCCGCAATCTTTGGTTAAGATTAACTTTTTCTAGCACTAAGCCGCTCTTCATTCAGTATAAGTATAAATAATAATAATTTTCAAATTCCTAAATGCTGACTAAAATACTATTTAGGTCATCAAAATTGACGAATGAAAAGTAAAGCGATTGGGGCAAATTCCGCACGGTTTTAAAATCAGGAAATGTTTTAAACATTAGTCACTTAGTCATCAGGATCGCATCGAACAGCGAACGGCAGCCGGGACCCGCCTCCGTCGACCGGTTTTTACACGTGCGTCCGTGGTACAAGCCATCAGAGATATTGGGACATAACAAGTTTATTTTATTCTATTGATTAAAGGGTTGGTTAAGTTTTTATTACAGTTTTACTTATATGAGTGATATTCATTGTTTTTTTTACTGTATTAAAAAAAATTTCCACGATGAATATAAAACAAAACTTTTATCGATATAAATTACCAGGAATTAAACAATCATGCGTTCTTTTATAATATTAATAAATCTGTTAATGTAAAAACTATCTACTATTCTGAATCTCGATATTTATCTTCTTGATATTCATTTCAGACATAGAGTTATTATGCAAACCAGTGCTATTTTTTATGTAGTATTATAATGTAGAATTTATAGGGGGATATTAGTTAGATTTTACATTTAAAAATGAAAATAAAGAAAGCGAAGTGATATATTGTAATGTATTATAAAACTCAACATAATAAAAAAATAGATAATATACAAAAACAGAAAACACGCATAGTATTACAGAAACTGTTAAAAATAAATTAATTTCTTGGACGTTAGATTTTTCCTCCATATCTTCTGACTTATACTGGTCTTTGGTAGCAGGACTCCGCGCTTGCTCTCCAACCCCCTCCCCCCACTTACAAGTGTAACGGGATTACTAATATTGTAGAGGACCGCAGGAACGCAACATCAATGGCTTCAATGAACTAAAGGTTTATTGTAATATGTATATTAGTCGAATAATAATGAAATTATAAATTTTTATTGTCTTAGAAATTAGTTTTGCTTTAAGTTTATATTTTTAGACGACGTTTTCTTTAGTTTTATATCGATTCTTAAATGAATTCTTAAGTTTAACCAGCTGGAATTACTAATTAATGTAATTAATGTAACGATTTCAATGAACTTTCTCTGTAAAAGCAGTATATTAGGGATTATTTTAGGTCGCCTATCTACCGTCTCCGTAAATAGCTATCTTCCAATCGAGTCATTATACTGTCCCTTCATTCAGATGCCTGTTATTTGTAGGAAAGAGATAGCTATACATGTTATGCTGCTGTCTCGCGCTGTGACTGTCATTACAGGCAGCTATCAATCAAGTGCGTTTTATAAAACGCCTGGCTTATGTTTTACGCGATTTCGTTTTAATCAGGGTGGTAGTGTACTAATAATTTACGACGGCAGCGGAGCTTCCAGGAACAATCACAATTAAATGCTTAAATAATTTTGTATATATTTTCAAATAATATTTTCAACTTTCTCTTAAATAGAAGATTTAGTCAAAACAAATGAATAAAACGTGTAACCTATAAAATCATATCTGTGTGCTATTCAAAAATGTCACTTTCATACGATCGATGTTTATACGTAGTTGACAACTGCCGGCTCTTAAAACATAAAATCGTTTCTACGCGCATCTTAACATTATGAAATTTTCTCGAAGGTGTCCTCCAAGCTTAAGTTTTCTGTCTTGTAGCTTTACTTTGACAGTTTGTAAGGAAATTGCCTTTTATATAAATATAGATTGAGTTTAGTCGGAAGGCAGACGAGGAAATACGACAGCGAACTTCAGTTTATAAACGGAAACAATAATGTTTGGTTTAGTGATTTCAGTATGAAAAATAGCTATTAAATAAACTTCTAAAGTAAAGTCCATCACGAGCGACGCTTTATTTTTTAACTTCGGTATTTTGAGGGGGAGTCTATAACTTTTACATGTAACATTAAAGCGCTACAAACTTCTACTGATGCATTTTTATAAAGTATATGTTACAGATCATACTCTCAATAGAGTTGGTATACTTATTACTATCTAATCATAGCGTTGAATAATTTATCAACCTAAGGCATACAAAAATACAAAAAAAAAGAAATGTATTCGATAGGGAACAACGACTATTTAAATCCATTGACACTTTATTTAAATGTTTGTTCAAGAATTTAGAAGTTTAAAAACAAGAATGAAATGCTACTATAGGCTGACGTCACACGTTCTATTTTCCAAACCAGTGGATTTATCCTGTAAGATAAAACTCGAAACTTACAGCAGAAAACTCGCGTCAAATGATACAATTTGATATGCGACATTGACGATAATAATTATCAAATTTATGGGCCATATGTATAAAAATTGCGTAAGTTGGTTTTCAAGTGAATTCTAACGGAATCAGACTGTTGTACATTAAATATATCAAGAATAATGTATTAACGTATTCACGAAGGCGCTCCCTTCCACGTTAAATTATCGGCGTGCGTTAGTATGGATGACATCCGTGCTTATCAAATGTCTTAGTGTGTGATTGATGACGTATGATAAAGAAAAAAAAAGACAAAATAGATAAAAGGTAATTTAACGCGAGCGGCACATCTTCTTTAGTGAACAGATGTTTTAATTAATGAATATGGGTTGATATTACATTATGACAAAAGGAGGGGTCTTTTCTGAAAATCAGAATATTTTTAAATGAATTTATTTGACGGTCAAATTCAGTATCACGCCATAACTGTTCCGAATTACAGAATGATTTATCACGCGAATTCATATGATTACAAGCTTTACAGAGATATTAAAACAATACCTCGTAGGCTTCGCTGCGCTTACTAGCCGTAATACGAGTTTTAGATGAGAAGTCGTATTGACGGAACCAAAGCCTTTCAGTCTGAAAAATTGGGAAAATTAAAGTTGCATTAGGAAAAGGCGTTCACATATTCCAAATATATTTCACAATAAATTGTTTCCTGAAAATTTTCAACGGGAAAAAAATATTCCTGTCCTTACCTTTAATCGCAGTACAGCGGGTTATTCAAGTGCTTTAAGCAACACTTGATTTTTCTATTTATTTGAATAGTAAATTATCATTTGAAGAAGGCAAATTATTGAATTTAGTGCATATATTTAAAATATAATATTATTTAAAATAATTAAAATTGTATGTAAAAATCAATGTAACACTTACGTTGTTTGCTTTTCTGATGACACTTTTGTATCTAGTCTTGCACGCTCGCGGTGGTCACTGATATAGTACTAATTTAGAATATATCGTACACGAGAAGTATAGTGTAATTATATTCAAAAAAAATATATAAGTAATGCAACACATGCTGCGCATTAGTGAGCTTAGCTATTTTATAAAATTACGAGAGGAAGCTTTTGCACAGGTGTACGTAAAATTTACGAGATATTATTTTACATACAGAGTTTCATTACTCTCGAAAGTATTCGAATTTGAAATGAATATTATTATTGAATGTTTTAATAAGAATAACGTAGTATTTAAACAGTAATATAAGATCTGAAATTTATAATAAAATTTGATACATTTCTTTGTAAATAATATATAAATGTTCTGTGCAATCGTTCAAGTTTGTATCGAGCCTTAAGCGTGGGTTGTCAGAATGGAAATTGTTTTGCTGTGACGAAATAAAACAGGCAGTAAAGTGGAGATGGAATCGTAGTTAAACTTATTCTTATATCGACATTGTTGAGAATTAAAAGAACACGTTTTATCAATCGATTTTATTAGTTATAAAAGGTTCCTTTTTTAAAATGACCTTTGCGTTATTTATATATTTATTTTTAAAATATCGAACATACTGCAAAACTTTTGCTAGAACTCACCTGTTGCAAATGTCCATGGGCGTAAATAGTCATTTTCCATTGGGTGTTCCTGATCGTTTGTCATTTATGTCTTAAAAAATATTAAGATGAATAAACTAAAACACCTCATGATATATAATCCCCTTAACCGGTACATTGACAACGTTATTGAAATAAATAAAAATAACTTTTAACGATTCAACATCTATCGAAAGTACTGTTTGTCTGGATTCAGGTTTTAAAACTATTAATTTATTAAGTGTTAAATTTTTAAACTGTATCGTCATATACAATTATCGTTACGACAAATATTAAGAAGTTTTAATATAATGACTATTGGAACACAGTATCACTTACCAAGATACTGAATTGTACAAGAACTATAATATAGTTTGACTTCCGTGAAATCTTTTTAAAACTTATACTATTATCGTACGTATTTGGCGGTGAAGTGGCGTGAGGAAGCGTACACGTGTCGGATGAAATTCTGCTAAATATTATTCCAATAACTTGACCTGGAGCGGCGTGGAATAACCTCAAAACTGAATTATTTTAGGAGAGCAAGCTTCAGACAGTAAATGAAACACATTCAGGCTGTTACTTTTTTTTTAAATTCTAAATATTTAAAAAATATAGACAATTGATCCTTTTTTTAAATAACATCTCACTACTCAGGTTAATTTTTTACGCGAGTTCTTTTTTAAATGTGTTCACACATAAGACTCTCTACCTTAAATTGAATAAATTTCAATAAAATAAACTTATGAAATATAATCTAATTTGAATTTTTTTGCTGTCTCTATGCTAAGTCGTTTCACGCAACTAAGAAATCTTGTAAGCAAGAGCGTCAATTTTTTATGTAATAGGTAGGTTGACAAATGGGCTGCCTGATGGGAAGTGGTTACCACTGCCTTTTGATATTGACGCTGTAAAAAAAATAACCTCTTCTCACACCACCCCAATTTTATGTCCCTTGTGCGCGAGACAACAATTCGCGGGAAAATATATGTAGGACCTACCTAGACGGACTTGCATACCCTAACATCAAGGATAGTTACTACCATCGTGAGGGGATAGCATACATAAATAAAGTATGAACATACATTTTGATGATATTTATATATTTTCATAATAAAATAAGGCTTTCGCTTTCTATTTTCTTTTAGCGAACTCCTCTCTGAGGAACCAAATATCCTTCCCAAAGCATATATTATAGCGAGTTTATTGTTATATCGTGAAACAATTTATTTGTATATCTGTATTGTCGATATTGTTTATAAATATAAAAATAATTATTATTTTGTGTTCCGTGACCCTTCGTCCGATTGAAATGAAAATACGTACAGCTGTCGATTTTCGTTGAGTTTTATTTCTATAGTACGATCAACGCACACACTAAAGACAAACGCACACATTTAGATACAGGTTTCCTTAAAAAATTTTGTTTCACGGCCGAAGACGAGATCAATTAAACACTTGTAAAGTCACTGGTGCTTGCGCCTGCAAACTTCGGTTAACATTTAAGTTTTTTAGTTACTACGCTATGCCGACTCTTTCTATAAGTATATATATATATGTATATTATAGGGAATCGAATAATATAATTAATAAATAATAATCGCTCGAAGTCAAAAGCGTTCTCTCCCGTATGAATAGGTATTAATTTTTAACGAATTGTGTAAACTCCATTCGAGTAAAGATTTTAACATTATTCTAAATGAGTAAAGGACTTATCAAATATAAAATTCATTAACTGAACCAAATTAATTTTCCATCGGCCATCGACCTTTCGCTGATTTCGATATTTCAGTGTAGTTAGACAATATTTTCTTTGAATTTGTTCGAAACTTTTACGATTAATTAATATATTTATATACTAAAAGTTCTAAACGATCGAAATTTGAAATTTTAGAACGTGTTAATAGGCAACACTGTTTCCGATTAAGTATGGTGATCTAAAACAATAAACGTGCACGTGTATACAAAAAAAAAAAAAAAATTAACGCCTTCGCGATACGTTTTGATAAAGTTCCTTGTTTTCGTAGCTTTAGACGAGTTGCGTTGAATAATTTAATTACATTAATTTATTAGCCTTCCGTGTCAGAACTTCGCAATCACACGAAGCACTTCTTAAGATTAATTACTGATGAAAATCTCTTTAATAATCTAATTAATACTTGAAATTAATCATCTATTTAAAAACTTCACTGCGTATTTATTATAAAATAAGTATGACTAAGTCGACGTTGATCCCACTTAAAGAGTTATTTTAGCTTATTTCATCACGCTTTGGTAGTTTGACACGTAGACATACATTTTATCAATATACCTCATCTTTTTGTTTAATGTTTACTTATATGTATATACGGCTAAACACAGAGTAACCCGATATAAGATCTTAATAGTATACATTTATAAGTTCAAAGTTGTAAATACAATTCTCAATGAAAGAAAAAATGGATGTCTGCATTATCTGAATGGAATCCTCAGATATGTATAAACGTCGATCTACGTTGGAAAACTGTATCGGAATACGCATCGATTAAACAGTTGACACTTTAATAGAAATTAAACCACCGTGTCACTTTTAGGTAATTGTCCTCTCATTGGTTCTATTTTCAAATTTATAGAAAACTAGTTGTAGCCTATGGCATTACTCACGTTTTAGTGGTTGATCGTCAGGTGAAATAAAAAAGTAGCCTATGTCATTCCTTGGTGTTGACGTCTCCTCATAACAAATTTCAACAAAGTCGGTTCAGTGATTTAGACGTGAAAGCGCAACGGAAAGACAGACAGACAGAGCATTTATAATATTAGAATAGAATTAGTACAGATGATGAGAAAAGATGGAAATTGAAAATCTGTATTTAAAGTCAAATGCACTTATGTTTCATTTATTTTTGGATAAATAGGTTGCTGCCAGCGAAATTGTTATCAACATAATTAATATACAAAAGATAATTATTTATTTTAAACACAAATTTCATTCTTCGTTATACCAATAACAATAAATCGTGATTCCGCTTGCAAGCGGCAAAACCCTGTTTTCTACTTCAAGGGGTGATATTTTCAGAAATCCCCTTGCTGGTTATATAACCGTACTCTAAATGTTATTACTCGTTTTCGTATTTTCGACTCAACGTATTATTTTATAACAGTGTATAATATATTTTTATGTCCATAATATATAATTGATACGAATCTACGTTCTCATTTCAAACATACATATTGTAACAAACTACGATCATAACAGCCATTTAATTTATCTTATAAATTTACTAAAATATACTTTCTAAATAATCGAAATATAGAATATGTTTTTTGCTTATTACCAAAATCAGAATCAAAAGATACAGTCGACTTTACGATTTTTAGTGGCTAGAATGACAATCGATGTACCTGTAAGTACACCGACTAAGTAACTATTGAAAAAATACTAAAATCGTCTGGGCTTGGTACATTATGACGTAAAATATTAAATTACTAACGGAATATCGATTCTATACTCTCAGCTTAAAGTATACACATTTCCTCAACTATATTGAATTAAATTTGTATATTCTGTTTGAAAATCAACGAATACTTCAATGTAGTAGTAACACAAATCACGTCGGGGTCACCAATTATGTGGCGGACGTGGAGTTGTAATAAATAATGACTTTAGTACAAGTACATGTACCAGTAGAAGTATCGTAGTTCTTGTCAAACTGAACAGCAGCGACTGTTAAGTAAGGCTATCCAATATAACAAAACCTAGACAGGATATATAAATAAATAAAGCAAATAGCCTTCTCTAGGTTTTATTGTATACGATAGTTTTACTTGATAATTTTTGCAATGATGTTCTTGACATAAACTACATATATTTTTTATGTACGTACATAATGTTTTCCTGTTGCTAGTTGGTATCCAGATGGGCCGGCTCGAAGGTATACCACCTTTTTTTAACTTTTTACTATTTCAATGTAAATGGTACATGTGATCGGTGACATTTTAAAATTCGGAACCAATTGTTTCTGACGGTGGAATTGACCATTGTTCTATTTTTGAAAACATCTGAAATTATTTTATATATTTGTTATAAAAATTAAATTGTAAAAGTTATTTTAATACACATACATAATATGACATATATGTGTTTAAGAAATACATAGCTTTCTACAATTTTCAAAGATATATCTTCAATTATCGTATCACAAGCTGATGCAAGTAATGTCTAACACGAGATGACTCCAATCGTTTCTGGACGTGATATTATTAAAGCAAGCCGATATTACTGGACAGGCTCGATCAACTCTCTCACGTCTGCTTAGATTGAGAACCCATGTATTATTAAATAATTCTATGTTATGCCTAGTATTTTGTTGAGGCGAACATTGGATCTCTACATAGAGATATCAAATAGAGAACTGAATTTATCTATTCATTTATAATAGTTAGGTGGACTGTTCAATGATGAAATCAAAAAATCAATATCAAAGTCAAAATATACTTTATTCAAGTAGGCTTTTACAAGCCTTTTGAATCGTCATTTAACAAACTATTTAAAGTAAAGCTACCACCGGTTCGGAATGTAGATATTACCGAGAAGAACCGGCAAGAAACTCAGTAATTATATATGTATATTATGTCTCCTGCCTGGAAGTCAACAAGCATTAACTCCACGCTTTTTTATCATCTATATAATCATGTATCGAATAATATGCCTTCTTTACCAATGTATTTTTTACTAATGACTTGAATCTATGAAACGGCAAAGTTAAAGTTAAAAATGGAATGGGTAATCGCCCATACATATGTATTGATTGTAAGATAAATTCAACATTTCTTACGTCGCCAATACAACATATGTATATGCTGCGATTCCATGTTCTTCGTACCTGTAATTACATTTGGCTCACTCACCCCTCACGGGTCACAACAATACTAAGCAGCTATATATAGCATTAGCATGTGATGTGGGTAGTACCTACCCAAATGAGCTTGCACAAGCTCTAATACCTAATTGGAACGATTGGTAAAAAAATATATAATCTTAACGGATGGTTCGAATCAACATTTATATAAATCGTATTAATGAAATAATACGCGTAATATGTATAAAATTTATGTAAAAATGTTTTTATTTTTAATTGTAAATAACATTAGCCTGAACTGTTATTTACTTAAACAATAGGCAACAAAGGTTGATGTAATGGGAATGAAAAGCGACCAGTTTCCTGTAAACGCGGAACCGAACAAACGTAAACTCAATTCTAAGATGTCGTTGCAAACTATAAAATGGTTTGCAATAAAGTTTAACAGTTTGTACACTTGTTACGTTCTCGGACAATAGAAAGCGACACAATACGAATGCTCATGATATTTGTATTTTTAATTTATACTATATGCAAAGAGCGATAACCGTTGCCGGCCTCCAAACCACCTGCGTGGTGATACCCTCGCGGAATGGACATCGGTCTGTTCAAAATAAAATCGTAGTGAAATTCGGCCATGTTATAGATAGACGGATCTCTATATAGATAAATGCAGAGACATTTCATTTACATATACCTAACTAAAACAATATGCAACTAACTTGTACCAGAAGATGCACAGCGTTTTGGAGATGGTTTGATATAATCTATACTTATAAAATAACACGTCCTGATGACTGATTCATCAACGCCGAGTGTAAACTATTAAAGTTATGGCCATGGAATTTGGTGAGTAGGATCGTTTTATTGAGTAGAAACTTACTGAGGAAGGAATTTTGGAAATTATACATCAACAAATTTCATACCCTTAGGGGTACCGAAGGGGATGAAATAGGGTTTGAACGTTTGTATGGAAGTCCGTCATTTTTCATGTTAGAAGCATGAAACTTTTTTTGGGTTATTGATTAAAAATGAGTAGATACATATTTAAGCGTTTTCGAATATTCTACCCTCAGGGATTAAATACACACCAATGTCGTATACAAAGAGGTCTTAAATGGGCGAGCAAAGCCGCGTGCAACCGCTAGTATTACTATATAAATAGCTGCGCTTCGCAATTTCAACCGCTACCTAATTTCAATTTTTAACTTTTGATATGTGCGTGAATTTCTTGTATATAATAAATGCTCAGTGGACGCATATAGTCTGAGGGGATAGAGTGCAGGCAGGTGTAAAATCCGATGGGACGGGAATCTGACACGACCGGAGAGAGATCAGGTGCAGGACCAACGTACGTGACCGAATAATCTAATTACAGTTAACCTTAGGCTGATACTGAGAATTTACTGACAAAAAACAAATAATTTTATATACCCGAATCGAGATTGTACCAGTATATCTAGACTTATGAGCTAGCAACTTCCTTTAACCTATGACTAATTCAGTAATATGGTTATTTGTTATTTTCGTTATATTGGCATCATTGGAACGGAGTTCTTCTATGCGGCTCATAGTATGGTGTTAAACCCCGCCAGGCGACTTTTTCCTTTTTCAGTCTTCTATTATATACGGTTTTATAAAAAAATATTGTAAATTATTATTTGTTATTGTTATTAATAATAAAATGAGCCGAGATGGCCCAGTGGTTAGAACGCGTGCATCTTAACCGATGATTTCGGGTTCAAACCCAGGCAGGCACCACTGAATTTACATGTGCTTAATTTGTTTATAATTCATCTCGTGCTCGGCGGTGAAGGAAAACATCGTGAGGAAACCTGCATATGTCTATTTTCAACGAAATTCTGCCACATGTGTATTCCACCAACCCGCATTGGAGCAGCGTGGTGGAATATGCTCCATACCTTCTCCTCAACGGGAGAGGAGGCCTTAGCCCAGCAGTGGGAAATTTACAGGCTGATTATGTTTTTTGTTTATGATTATATTGTTATTAATAAAATTTTATTTCTTGTTATTTAACTATTCTAATACGTTGTTAATTTATTTAGTTTGCTTTTCTGTTAAATTAATAATATTAGAATATTACCCAAACAACTTTTTCACTCTTCTCACATTTGATTCATTCATATTATATTTGTAGTTTTTGAATACGTGATGAGAAAAAAATTAGTGTGTGTTACTAACCCAGACGGGCTCGCACTGTTGTTCAACCTACCAAGTAATTGCAATAGTTAATTGGAAATAACTCTCTGTTTATCATTCCATCAAGCCCTAAAATCAAGGTTTGATTAAAAAACTGTTTTTCGAAATCGTAAATTGTTTATAGGAAATCATGCCGAATGTACAATTTTATTCATACATTTTATTGTCTCATTGCGCAGGCGCCTCGTGGCCACGTGATTTAGCTTCAACTAAGTCAGCAGGAAAATAATAGGATTTGCCAAATCTCCGCTTCTCAATAAATATTAGATTTAACTGTCAGGTTTTGCTGTATTGCAATATCATATGCCGTGAAATTGATATTTTGCTGCGTCGTACATTTTTCTGAAGCATTTGATAACATAAATATATATACTAAAAGTTTATTTACAAAGAAGAAAATATTTGTCAGAGTATGTAATTTTAATTGTAAGTTTGTTTTACACTTGAGACTGCAATAAAAAGTATTTATTACGTCTAGCGTCCCTTCTCTGACGTAATAAGTTTATGCATCTTTATATATTCTGACCAAATTATATAGATAATAACACCAGTAGGCATGGAAATAAATGTTTTCTTTGTGGGAGGGCATCAGCTATTCTACCACCAAACATCATTAAGGAATGTTGTGTTACGGCTTGAAGGGTAAGTGAGCCGGTGTAACTACAGCCACAAGGACATAACATCTTCGTTTACAAGGCTGCTTGGTTGGCGCATGGGTGATATAAGAATTGTTAAAAAAATCTTAAGACGCCAATATCTTTGGGCAGTGATGACCAATTACTATCAAGTTGAACATTTATCGGTTCGGTTCACTGATAACGTTTTTATAAATTAACTAGCTGTGCCCGCGACTTCGTTCGCGTAGTTGTCGGAAACACTATCATGATTATCGTTTGATTGCTCACGTTGGTTTTTGTTATTATAATCGTCAATAAGATTTAATAATATGTTTTACAGTACTTCAGCGTAGATTATATTTTTAGTTTTATTTTCTTGTGGTAGAAGAACATACTGATTTTGCCCGCAACCCGATCTTGACAACGCGACATATAGTTGGCCGTGTGAAAAGCAGTCTTGACGTAAATCGATTCCTACGTGTTTAAATGTTTGGCCCTGTGATTTATTAATGGTTACGGCAAAAGATAACTTAATGGGAAATTGAATTCTTTTAAAATTAAAAGGTAAATCATTTGGAATCATTGGGATGCGAGGTATAAGCACTGTTTGACCAACTGCCGGACCAGTCAAAACTGTTGCAACGATCACGTTATTGCGAAGGAATTTTACTTGAAGGCGGGTCCCGTTACATAAATTTGGTGGTTTAAGATTTCTGAGTAAAATTATCGCAGCACCTATTTTTAACTTCAGGGAATGTGGTGGAAGGCCGCTCGGGTTTAAAGAATTGAGAAACTCTTGTGGGTAATGGACAGCATCTTCTTGATCCATTACATTATCAATAGATGTGTAGGTAGTTATATCGCCTGGAAGTTTGGTTAAAATTAGGTCGTTAATTTCGTCAACGCTACTATTTCTCGCCGCCAATATTGCCCTTTGACACATCCATTGGTAATCTTTATTTTCTATTTCGACGATATTAAGGTAAACTTTTGATATTAAATCCTCTATGCTAGTCACTTTTTCTCCTAAATCGCGATCAATTTCAATTTTATTTTCAGAATGAGGTACTTTTCCATCTCCTATTAAAAGTAACTTTGAAAGAAAATTTGTACTTCCTCCCCCCAAATGTTCTCTCATATTCGTAGATAGTTTTAAGGTATGGACAAATTTCCATAACGGTGAACTTTTAAGGCAAGACCTTACAATGTCTGCTCTAGTTCCTCTTAAAATTACCGGTAAAGTTTGTCTAAATAAATTACCAACATCTGTGTTTTTATTGCTTATTGTTATACGGTCAATTATGACAACCCTTTTCTTAAACATAAAAGAAATATTGTACAATAGTGTACGATTGCGAATATTTTTTTTGTTAACAATTCGATGCAGGTGTATCGACATCTGGATGTAAGACAAAAGAAAAAGTTAATTGTAAATAAATAAATCACAAACAAAATTCATACTCTGCCAAAACAAAGAAAACGTTCAACAGGAAATGTAATAGTAAATCTGAATGACTTTTCTTTGTCTTGGATTAGGAGAAAAGTTCATGAATTGTAATACCTGACGGTAGACACGTTTGCTTAAACACTCAATTTTGATTCCAATTTTCTGTCATTATATAGGACCACTATGTACGTATAGGGTTTAAAAAAACATCAAGAAGAAGTGTATATATCGATAGACCAGATTTACAAATTTGGAGTATATCATATATTTACAAACCTACCTTGGCTGACACCGCCTCCAAAAATAACAATAATTTTAACTATAATATATTATCGTAATAACTTTGCTGACTTTTAAATAGTCTAAATATTTTTAATTTCATTTTACATAGTATAAATCTAAAAAATATTGTGATCATTGTTTGTTATTCATAGGTTTGTGTTAAGTTAGATTTAAAGTGGGTAGGTACATACTTATCTCCTTGCGTGGAAACACAGAACGTACCTACATATTGGTAAGTAGAATAAGTTACTTGATTATTAAGTTGTAGAATAATAAGCAATTATTTTTTACTTTTTAGAGCATATTATTTTTTTTCTCTTTTGAAGTCGGTTTTTTTTTGTCAAAATTTTTGTTTCTAAAAGATTCGGCCGAGTATCGCTAACGTGCTCCTTAGAATTGTTCCGTTCCCTTCCGTACCGTTACTTTGTCATGGATCCTATGCTCAGAACCTTACCAAACTTTCACCATAGTACCCTTGAAGTATATCCTTTATAATAAAAAAAGAATCATTAAAATTGGTTGGCACAATTCTGAGTTATTCACCTATTTATCGCGCACATACATAATGCACATTTAAGACTTATATCGTTTTCATAAGGATACCATCATCGTAACAGGATAAAATTAAAATGGGGCCCCACGGGAAGCACTACCTTTCAAACAAAAAAAATTTATCAAAATCCAGTGAAAAGTTATGAGGTAACAGACATATAAAAAAAAAAAATACAGACGAATTGATAACCTCCTCCTTTTTGAAGTCGGTTGAAAACAAACAATATTAACTTAAACGTAATAAGATAAACAAACCGAACAATAAGAAGTTTAGATTGTTTCTCCTTTGGTGTTATTATTTCATAAGGTGATTATAGTACAACCGTGTTGAATATGCTTGAACGTAATAGAAATTACTTGAAATATTGAACTACTAATTTATTTGTGTAGTCATTTTAAACGATATTCACCTATTTGCTTATTTGCATAATTTATTTTCTCAGTGATGATTAATCTGCATCGGTGAAAGTATCGCTCGCCATTTTGAACTTTTTTACGTGTGTAATGTAATTTTTATACCTTATTTATACCGTGAAACGTTTGAATTGTTTACTTGCAAAGTACGAAGGAATGTTCATTGAAATTTTATCTTATATCGTAAGTTAAAACTACAGCAGATTATGATTTAAATGTAACCGATTTTAAACGATAAAAAATAATGAGCAAATAAGCTGATAACAAAACCTAATTTTGATAAATAATTTAACTATTAAGAATGTTAATTTTTTTAAGTCGTTATGTGCATTGCTACTTCGCAGAACTACACCCGCGGGTGAGAGTGGCGAGCGCGGCGGCGGGGCTGACCCGCCTCCCCCTCAGCCGCCGCCGCGCCCCGCCTGCTAGCACACTCTTAACAAATAGACATATAGTGTCACGGACTTTTTTTTTATTATTAAAAGAGGAATATATCTGTCATACACATTTTTTGAGTAACTTAAAACGTTTATGCTGCGCACGCATCGAAAGTCCATAAATGTGAATAATTTTCCCCGTTTTTGCAACATTTCTCACTGTCGCTGCGCTCCTATTGGTCGCAGCGTAATGTTATATAGCCTAAAGCCTTCCTCTATAATTGGACTATTCAACAAAAAAAGAATTTTTCAAATCGGACCAGTAGTTCCTGAGATTAGCGCGTTTAAACAAACAAACAAACAAACTCTTCCGCTTTATATATTAGTATAGATAAGTTGAACACTTTTCCATTGAGTTTTACCAATAATAAATTAAATAAAAAAAGGATATAACTAACCTTAAGCCTTGCAAAATCTTCAGTGAATACCTAATAAATAGAAATACAGGAACAATCTAAATTGTCTCAGATTTTTTAGTATTTATTATAAGGATGAGCAGAGATGACACGGTGGTCATAAGCTTACGGGTTCCCGGACCACTGAGTTTCCATGTGTTCAATTTATGTTTATCATTCATCCTGTGCTCAGCGGTGAACATCTTGAGGAAACCTGAACCGCTCCAATCCCTATTATAACACTGTGGTAGAATTAGGTCCAAGCATTATTCATAGATAACAGTTAAAGAATTTATTAATGATAAAAGGCCGAATTTCGATCACGAGTGATTATAGCAGGTATCCTGTAATTTATTTGTAATTATGAAAGATATTTATGTATGTTTCGCATTCGTCTGAAATACGCGCCATATTATGTTACTGTTACTTAATTAACATCAAATTAACGCCGTCGCTCCGAAGGGGATACTTGTCAATACGAAAATTATTATAGATATGTCAGTCCTGACGTTATTTTAATGTCAGATACCGATTTTAACAAATAAAATATTTACTTCTTCGAATTTATTAAAATACGTTCCACTGATCGAGCCTTATTAGGTGAAATCCAAATACGCAAACTTTTTCGTTTAAAACATTAGTTTTTAACGTACTATTTCGTCAAAATTTAATAAATATATATTTATATAATTCAAATTGAAAATACATAAAGTTTTTTTTTTTTAAATTACGAATAAACGTTTAAAAACTTATTTTAAGCAGTGTGTAATTTTTATTTCAACGTCATGTCACACAGGAGACTGAGTAAAATTATTCAGCTCATGATTCATTCAAGCTATTTGTAGTTCCGTAGTACAAACGCTATTGTTTAAGTTTATACAGAATAGAGATTACAAAAGAGGTGGCATGGAAATATGTATTAAAATATTTAATGTATAATATATTGGTAAATAACATCATGCTCTCATATATTTAGAAATTAGGTTACGGCGGTTAGGAATAGGGGTGACCACATATTTTTAAACTCTTTACTTAATATCGACTAGTTGGCGCCCGCAACTTTGCTCGCGTTTTAAAGTTAGTTGTCAGGTGTTAGGCAGAGAAAATAGCCTATGTCTTTCCTTGGGTCTCAAGCTTGTTTCATATTAAATGTCATCAAATTCGGTTCAGTGGTTTGATTTGACAGACAGACGGGCAGACAGAGTATCACATTTATAATATTAGTATAGATAAGCTTATGTTTAGTTATACCATCTTTGATTAACTATTGTTAGCAGTGTTCTGTCTATCTCCAAACCCACAAAACAGATTTATAAGAAACGTTTTTGGGCGTCTTATGATGGTCCAAGACTTGTTTAGATGTCCCCAAGTTTCTTGCACTACCGGGTTAAGACAGGTCTGGTAAACTATTACCAATTCGTAATTTTATTGCCTCGTCGTAAAAGCCACGTAAGGAACACGGTAATTATTTCATTTTTTATAAATTATTGGATAGAAACTGTTATAACGTGTGGTTAGAGCGACGCATTTACCATCATCCCAGCGATGGTAATCGTTAATGATCTCTCTCTCTCTCTTTTGACTTTCTCCTACATTTTACATTCATTTTATTATACTACAGATATATTTGAGTCCTTTGTAAAATAACGCTGTTCTACAACAGGGTTATTTTACACTGACCCTATATTAAAAGCAAGATATAAATATTAAAATACATTGGTGTAAAATTAAGGAACGTATACATACAATCCAATATTATACCGATAGAAGTTAAAACTCATCGCATGAGAAACGTTTCACTAAAACATTACGTAGAGTTTTGAAATTCGAACTTCAAATTTCATAGGAATTACTCCAGAGAATTTCTACTTAAAATATATTTTTAAATTAATAAGATTCAAGTTACACGAATCTCTTCTGTTGCACTTGTTCTGAGTTATTATAATCAACACGTGCCTTATCGGCGTAAGTTACATAACTCCATAGGAAATGAACTTGTAGCGTTAAGGTCATGGGCCTTGGCTTGCGTAACAGCTATGGTTTGTGAATGCGTTCAGCGTTCTTTTAATCTATTTGTATGAAGCTTGAAGAGAGAGTTCTTGTAGTTTTGTAGATTTAAATAATTTTCACTGAATAGAATTTGTTCTATGTTGAAATAATATTGCAACTGATTATAAATTAGTATTATGCTGTTCATTAGGTTATCTGCTTATTACATTGGTTTGGAGATATAACATATCACCAGGAATTCGGACATGATCCAATGAGTATGTGCTTAATTTAAATATATGTATGTACATCTGAAGTTAATTGGTTAAGTAAAACATTATGACGAAATATGCATGTTTCTCGTACTGTTAAATTCTTCGCATTTCTTAAAAAGGTAGACTTTGTCTAGCAGTGGGGTTTGGGACTCTCCACCATACTCGTGAAAAGCGTAAGAGCGTTTTTCGTTGGAAAAACGCTCTTATGCGTTTCCCCACGTGAAGTGGTTGGGTCCCCACGCAACCACTACACGTGGGGGAAACGTGTTATGTGGGACTCGCCGGCGCTGAAGGCACCGGAATACCCGCTGCTAAATGAGCGGTACCCGAACTATACCGGAATACCGGTAAACGGAGTGTTTTTTCAGGGGGGCGTCACGGGATCGCTTGCACATGTTACCGTGACGCCCCGACGGTTGGCCCATCGTTGTGGGCCTTCAAGCTAGAGGAGTTCCCGGGGTACAGAGAACCCCCCTACTCCCGGCGACGCTTACAGTGGAGGGAGTAGGTACGTACAGCGCCATATAAACCGTACGTCTATTCCAACCACAAGAGGACAAAATCCAAATAAACAACATTGATATTGATTTGACGCAATATCATTGGTCGAGAGCTTGAGTAATCTATGATATTCATTATGGATTTTCGAAAAAATGCCGTATTGAACGTCGATGAAATTGATATCAGAACTTTGGAAGTAAAATAAAGTGGACATAAGTCGTTATGTAATGCCGAGCTATAAGCAAATCGCGTCGCAATAGAAATAAATTTAAGGTTTGTTCATCTGAATTATTCTTGATTGGTACAGACTATATAAAACTTTATTAACATCGTCGTTATAACCTCTAATACCGAATACAGTAAAGTTTTTTATATTTCTATATTTTATCTAAGTAACGAGTAACTAACGTAACGAGTAACGTAAATATCTAAGAAAAACATTAAAGTATTCAAACTTTCCAACACAGTTTGAATAATATTTGAGTTATATTCTCTTTCATGATATGTATTAACTTTTAGGAACGGACATTTTTGGGTTCATAAAGCATGATTCAGATATATTTACGAGAGCTTATCCCACCGGTGGAAATGCATTATTGTATCAGAGTTTGCAGCGTGACTGCACTTGTGTAATTACAGGCACAAAGGACAAAACACATTACGTCTCACGGTTCGCAGCACATCCGTAATGCAACTCGCTCTGATATTCGTATTGTGATTGCCTTCGCGCCGACGTGACGTGATGCCCGGTCAATACTTCTTACTTATTTAATTAATATCAATTCATATTAACAGGAAAATCGGTATTACGTTTAAATATTTGTGTATTTTTTTAATGTTTCATTAGGTTCTATTCTATGTATTTGAATATTTCGATCACTTATTCATAATTTTTAACTGGAAAGTATATGTCATTTGTTTAATGTTTATTTCAATTTCTATAACGATAGGTAAATATGGAATTTCAAAGAATATTTCGATCTCAATTGAAAACTAATTTCATGATTTTATTTACGTTTTAGATTCATTGATGAAAAGGGTTTATTCAAGATGTAATTATGATTGTTTTAAAGTCCGCCTGGTCCATTTAAACCGTAAATTATGAACTTATTTCACCAACAATTTCATTGAACTATCCGATCCAGGCTTAACAGTTTTAATTTCAAATTTCAATATTCCAAGAGTTCCACGGATAAGCATAGTTGGTAGTTTATGCGATCAACAAAGTTTCGTAATTTACGTAAACAACAATATTGTTGTTTGCAACTAACATCGGTGCGCCTGTTCAACTTATTTGCAATATATTTTAACTTCTAACCACGAAAACAATTGTGAACGAATACATTTTTTATTTTAATCATAAAATTGTCGCGCTTACCCACTCGTATAGATCTGTTCACTCAAAAAGACGCGAGCCAAACCGAGGTAGCCCAATGGTTAGAACGCGTGCATTTCAACCGATGATTGCAGGTTCGAATCCAGGCAAGCGCCACTGAATTCATGAGCTTAATTTGTGTTTCTAATTGATTTCGTACTCGGCATTGAAGGAGAACATAGTAAAGAAACTTACATGTGTCTAATTTCAATGAAATTCTGCCACATTTGTATTCACCAACACGCTTTGGATATTGGTGGTGGAATAAGCTACAAAACCTTTTCCTCAACAGAAGAGGAGGCCTAGCTGAGCAGTGGAACATTAACAGGGTGTTACTTTTCTTTGATAGAGACGCGAATATTTACGTTTAATTGTCCGCGTGATTTAACAAATATAATCTAATTTTTATTAGTATACATTAGTCATTCACGCATACTTGTTTTTTTTTTATCATCTAGGTAAACAAATGGGCCACCTGATGGCAGGTGGTGACAGCTTCTTACAATAGGTAGTAAAACAGTGCCAATATAAGATGCGCAACTATCCTTGAGAACTATTACGTCTCTTGCGCCATAGTTACACTTGCTCACTCAACTTTCAGACCGGAAAACAACAGTACAGAGTATTACTGTTTTTTCGATATATTTTACTATCTTGAAGTTATTTTTCGGGTTCGGGGTTGAACTAGAACCTCTGTAACCGTAATTTTATAAGATAGCCAGTACAATACCAAGACTATTATCAGCATAATATGATATCAAAGGACTATAAACATATTCGTTTCTCAACCACAAATATTTTATTTTGTTTCAAATTTAAAGAATTTTATTTTACTTTTACTACGTCTTTTAAGAATCAGTTGTACCGTCGACTGAGTTTCTTTTACTTTTTATATGAAAGACGTGCTTCATGCTCGTGACCCTTGAAGGTTTTTAACCTCTAAGCACCTGCTCTTACCATTCACGATAAAAGAAATAAAAATGCAAGCAGTCTCATTTGAAGGCTAGAGTTTTATTCTCTGGTAATGTTACACTCTCAATCTTAAACAGTAATTATTTCTGTTAAATTATATTCCATTATATTAATAATTGATAAAATAATTCTATATCTATGAGGTTTTAAACATATTTTGGCAAATAATTGCGTTAATAATAATTTGCTTTTTATTTCATTTAAATATATATATATAATAAAATAATACTCATATCGTTTCTGATTTACATGCAATCAAAAAACCTCCTCTGGTCCCGATTTTATGTTTCAGCTTGAGATGATAAGAAGTACTCTTCTTAATTTTCTTAATTTGTTACTTGTGCTATTTCATAGAAAATGGATTTAAAGGTTAGCACAGTAATCCCAACCCATAAGAAAACTTTTCAATATGACGTAGAGAGCCATAAAATTACTATAATCCGAATATCATAAATATTAAGGAGACCCTAAGTCGGATTTTACTTAAAATCTGTTGGGTTTGGGCCGGTGAGTAATCCTCTAGACATATATTATATTATTATTTATGTCTGTATTAGACGTATAGTTTCAAAGTGGCAACAGTTGTATCAAATACCATACTGTTTTACTATTATAAAATTATATTAATTATAATTTTCTTACCCAAATGATATTCATATTCTCAGGCAAACTATTAATCTTTTTTGCACATTTTATAAAGAGTGCTATTTACTAGTACTCCTTTTTACCTCCAATCAAGAGTAAAGCTTGAACAAAGACAATATTTCTAATCTGCATCACAAATAAATTGACGATTTCTAATCGATAAGAATAAATGGAGAAAACGCAATAATATTTTACACAAGCTTTTACATACGCACGCACTCATGTACGTCCACACATTTATGCACAAAAAAACACGTACAGGCATGTAGGGGCACACAGAATGTTTTAAATTTGGAATGACTTTTGCTCGATTAAGGTATTACAGTAGCCAGGGCTATTTTAATATATTCATGTATTTATATTAAACTAAAATGATTGCCTACATAAAAGTATTAATTCTATTATACCTACAAAATTACTTCTAAGATCTAACTTAAAACTCGTTATTTGTTTTAAGTATATTTTCCAATTTTGAAGTTTCTTAAGGAGGTCACGCTTAGCTTTCTAGGGAACTATAACACTTAAATACGAGTAAAAGATAAGGAACGACCTGGAAAATTAACACTGCTGGACTACGACTTTTTAAGAAATTTTGAGGGTTATTTCCTCAACTTTCAACAAGATGTTTCCCTTCGCCGTTGAACGCTAGATTAATTAAAACACAAATGAAGCACAAACAATTTTAATAGTGCTTGGCTGGGTTAGATCCTGCAATATTCGGTTAAAGTTGTTGCGCTCTAACAACTGTGCTATGGCACAGTTGTTATCTCGAGTGTAATTCAAATTTAAACCGAGCTCTGATCTGTAAAGCTGAATTGATTCGCCCGTCACTTGTGGTATTTTCAATTTCGATGCGATCTCGTTTATTACAATACATGTTGCGAATCGAAACTGACTTTGACTACTTTATTGTTCGACTGGTTCACGCGTCTGCAGAGCTGGAAGAGTTGGACACGGGATTCGAAACCGTCACTGACTGAAAAAATAATAATTTAGTTGAGACTCAAAAGCGCGGAGTTTGCAATGTTGTATTACACTCCTCGGTTATGTTTATAAAGCTGTTGGTACAGCGTCTGATCTCTCTCCGGTAGTGTTGAAAATTATAGGATTATGAGCATTAGGGATTAGCGAGAGCATCTTTGTTTACGGGCACATTTGTGAACTGTAATATCTGAAGCGTAATAAATATATATTTGGCTACAGTCCTTAAATTTATCGTCGAAGCAAACATTCGGCCAGGATATTGAAAATCTTTCTCCTCGTTAGTAAAAATAAACATACTTTGAATCGATATAAGGCAAATATGTAATTTTAGAAAGTGAACATTTCTTTTTTAAACAAAATATTTGCTTCATTCCTGACAAATTCATAAGTAATTGCTTCCACTCTTTTGATATGAACGGAATAAAATGTATATAAAACAATTCTCATAAGTACAAAACTATATCAAGACTACCAACATTTTTGACCACAAGTGTTTATCGACAATATTACGATGAACGCAGCGTGCGTTATCAATATCGGCAATGTCTACCGTACTAGGACAACCTGTATTACGGATTATAGTCTGGAATAGCACAAAAGCTGCTACTATTTATCCCGAAAAAGGGTACTTAGCACCTGTACCCCTTCCATAGCCGCAGACGGAAACTAATACTTTATATATTAATAAATTAAGTTTATTCATGGAAGTAGATATTTAAATATCAATTATGTATTCATGATGTAGTTCAAGTTGGCGCTGGTCGAATCTGAAATAGACAAGTTGAAGGCCACGGTGTCCGGAAATATCGTTTGGAATATATTAGCGTGAACTGTCTGTAGCGAATCCTAGTAGGCTTAAAATGATTATAAATGAATATTTTAATTAATGTAAATATGAATTTGTTTTTGACATTCAAGTTATTTAGCCGAAAATATTACGCACCTCTACAGTATTTTGTGGGTTGTTGGTGTTATTTTCTAAAATAGTTATTTTAAACTATTATTCACTGAAAGAATAGGGGGGCAGGTGTGAGCTGTTGTAACCAAATAATCACTTTCCCCTTTTTCAATTAACCTACATACACCTTATGATACTACTAATGTTTAAGGCATTTTCTGCCTCGCATAACGACTCTGCGAATCCAGCTCTCGCCGGCGATTTTTTTCAAACCGATATGACTTGGGATCCTTCAAGAGCCTACATATTCCTTAAAGGCCGACAAAGCACTTGCAAGCCCCCATCGTTGCATGGTCCATGGGCGGTGGTAGTCACATTCCATTAGGTAAGCCTCCTGTTATCCACATTTTCCATAAACAATACTATATACGTTATAAATAACTAGCTGACTGTCTCGACCTCCTACGGATAATTCATAAAGAGTTACATATCATATAGTGAGAGTCGCTAAACGAGGAACTGTACTAAATTTTAAGTCAATCGGACCTATAGTCTCGTGATGGTCGGTTTTTTTACATAAATTTATATAATTTTCTAAAGCTGTTTAATATATAACTTTTTTCACATTAAATATGTATATAAATTTTTCAAAGTATTTTTACTGGTTAAATTATGTCACAAACTTATTTACAGTTAGCAAAATCTATCTGTATGTAATTTTACAAACAGATATTGTGGATAGAGGTCACACAAGTAACTCGCTTCTTGTAATTTGCGTGTACGGAATCCCACCATCTGCATGATCCGACGAGAACTCGTCAGATTGATTAAATTTTCTATCCTAGTGTGAATTGTAATTCACTTGTAGGTTTTTAGACATGTATTGTATGTATATTGCATTCCTTTGAGTCGATGGCCCAGTGCTTAGAACATGTGAATTTCAACCGAAGATTGTGAGTTCAAAATCTACTTAATTTGTGTTCGAAACATCGTGAGGAAACCTGTACATACAATGAACTCGCATTGGAGCTTTGTGGGATGGGTTATTATTATTAATTATATTTATGGCTTCTGTCAATAGTTTGACAATTCTGCCAGTGTCAGGGTTGAAAAATACGTGGTTGCATGAAACATCACTTTTTCGTTTTGCCAAACGACCAGTAGCACGATCTAAAACAAATAGGACATCACAATATAATATACCAACACCAACACCCACTAAGATACAAAATAATAAAACTACCTACATAAATATACTTATTATATAAATAATATATACTTAAACTTACTCAAAGTTTAATGTTATATCTTTCAATATACTTAAATAAAATAGTTATAATAGAGATTTCTGAAGAAGACAAAATACAGGACATGTTGAAAGGGTGGGGGAAAGTAGGAGGAAGAACATCATACAGTTAAACAGGAAATCTGGTGCAATCAAAGAAAATATGTTCAACGGCACCCTCATCAAGGCCACATTCACATAAAGAGTGGTCTCGAACCCTGATCTTTGATAAAAAATGAGATAATATCAACATCCGGTATCAATCTTCTTCTGGAAAACACCACTGCAGAGCTTTTAGGGCCAGACAAAGATAAGCCATGATCCTCTAGCCAGATATAAAGATTTTGTAAAGCAGAATTAAGGCGAACAGAGCAATCTTCAATAGATTCTGAGGCATAATATAGGGCTATATCGTCTGCGTATTGTAATATGTTACAATCGGATGAACAAGAAGAGTCAAGTTCAGAAGTATATAAACTATAGAGAATGGGACTTAAAACCGAGCCCTGTGGTAACCCATTCCATAGTATTCTTGGGGGATGCATAGTACCTTGGACTCGAACAGAAATATAACGTTGCATGAAAAGGTTACATATGATATTAATCATCCTTGCGGGAAGACTCAGCTGGAGCATTTTCTGCCTGAGTAGCGGGAGGAGAACATTATCATAGGCTGAAGTGACGTCAAGAAAGACACCAACAAAATGGTGTCCCCTTGAGAGGGCCAGGCGAATTTCCGAAGAGAACACGCTCAGGCTGTCGTGGGATGGGTTCCAAACCTTCTCAAATTTATTGGCAGTTACTTTACTTATTTCTGTAATCAAATTTCTTGCTTCCGCAGGCACAACAAGAAGGAAATTCTTAAACGTAAAAACGACGAGTTACCTTAAAGTCAATTTGTCTTTATCATCTAAACAGAAAAGGGGCAAATACCTAAGATATAACAATTACTTGGATTTCAATAAATGTATACTATACTAATATTAAAAAGAGGTAATTTTGTCATTTTTTTTATGATTTTTATCATATATTGGCGGACGAGCAAATGAGCCATCACCATCGCACATAGACAATACTGTTAGAGAGCTACAATATTCCTGAGTGATATGTGGTATAAATTATAATTTTATCATAAATCTTCTTTTATTAATAAATCGTGCGAAGCCAGGATAAGTTGCTAGTTTTAAATATGTTTTTTTTAAAAGTAGGGACTTAATTAAAATGTTCTTCAATGTCATTGCCATAAAATGACGGTATTATAGCATTCGATATTTTTTTTTTTATAGTTTTGAAAGTTCGAAATTATATGTTTATGTTTAATATAGCCAATACATAACAGAAATAATAGCCTATTCACATTGAAGACTATAAAATACATATTTTAATATAAACAGATCTGTGCAAGTGATTGACAAATGGTCTTACATTGACGCGGTATCGATTATTTTAAGACATTCCTTTCCATTCCAAATTATCAATCCGCCACCGACCATCGTATCTAATATATTATCTCACGTGGAACACAGCAATATGTTGTTTCCACAGTGAGTGGGTGGTACTACTCAGACGGGCTTGCACAAAGTCTAAACCGCACAAGTCATTTCATTTTGTCCATGTTGTGTAAAATTCCAAAGACGCCTTATATTTTGCATTTTATAAAACGTATCACGTTCAAATAACACAGTAATTATCATCGCGAGGTATGCAATGCTTATGCGTTTGTAGAAGATTCATGCTACTGAATAAGTCAATAGAAATACATTTATCGAGTTCAGTGACCGCGGTTAAGAGTCAAGGTAACAACTGCTTAGTTATCTAAGATTTTAGTTGTAAGTTATTTGAAATATAAAATATTATATATATTTTTTAAATTAATTTAGACACCTAACTTTGATATGAAATTCGGGCAATTTTAATAATTCTGAAACAAAAAATGTTATTACGTAATGTCATTAAATTCTTGAAATTCACTTAATAACTTACTAAAATACTATACAAGATTTAAAAAATTAATATAATAGATCAAAATAAACCGCGCTTCTAATATAGTGCAATGCTGATACTAAATATACTACAGAATGTCTTACGTTCAGCTTCTTTGTCATTAGACAATACAAACCGCTATGTCCCTGCGTTTCAAATCTGTAATATCTTCGAAAATATTCATTTAAATTACATGCCGTACAGAGCTATATTAATCTATATTAAATGCACAATTTATTAATCTTAAATGTATAAGGATTAATGCTGTATTGCTTAAAATCACTTCGAAAATAAGCCATTATTTCTTGTAAAAAGTAAAGGATAGAAAATGGTTATTGTGAGTTGTCCCTAAGAGATAGACTTATACCATGGCGGACATTTTGAAGACCTTTTTAAGATGTACAATACTGTAGTACATTATTTTATTTACATTATTTTAAAAGATCAAAACATACACAGGGAGAGATAGCGGTAAACGACTGTGTATTATACTATGTAATGATAATACTCCTTATAATATACCAAATAAGGTTAAACTCGAAAGACTTACTGGTAGTTACTAAAGAGTTCTAATTTACTATTTAGATTTAATACTCGGTCGATTCCAAGTACCAAGTAATTATTATCCGCATCACACATTAAACGAACACACAACAGACACTCTTTTCAAATCGATGCAATTAGTTTCGTATTAAAATCGGCTTTCTAGATTTGTTTACATACTGACTTATTCTATGTGTATTATTTGTGTGTTATGGTGTTGCCACACTGCAGTTATAGGTTTTAAAACATTTTTCAATAGTAATTGACAATATAAAATTTACCTAATATGTATGTTATATTTTGTTACGGTTCCTTAATTTTTGTAAATGGTCCCAGATGTAACATTTTATAACTATCACTTTGGACTTTGAATTAACTATTAATTTAGTCACAATAGTGTTAAATAATCCTACAAATATTGCAAATGTGTAGGTTTGGATGTTTGTGAGGCAATCAAGCATAATTGGCTCGACGGATTTTGAACGAAATAAAAAGAAGGGTTTCGATATGGGTCACGCCGGTGCCTAAAATGCCTGCTGCGTTCTAGCTCACCGCAATACCCACTAAAAAACTAGTGTTGGTTTAGATTCATCACGGGATCGCTTGCGCAAACTACCGTGACGAGATAGCGTAAACACTACCATAACATATAGCGTTTTATGATATGAGATAAATTGATACCATTGGGTACATTCGTGACAAAATGTTATTTAACAAACATTCAAAAAAAATTTATATTTTATATAAATGCTGTGTGGCAACACCATTACAAGTGAAGCTAAAATAAATCATACTACGAGTACAACAAGAACATCTATTTAGGCTTAATGATATGTAGTTAATGTATAATACCGACGCCTTACATAATATTTACACACAATAGTAAGTTCATTGACTCTGATCAGTGAGAGTGACTTCCTTTAAGTTGGCTTGCTAAGTCAGGCCGGTTAATTGACCTGTTTTATTTGTTTCGAATTATCTTTATATTTTAGAATTCTTTAACGTGTGACTATCACTGAACTTTCCTTAAATGACTGCAATGATTTTGATGATTTTGGTATGGGGTTGTCTTAGACTAGGCTGGTAAGTGTCGCGGCAATAGGTTTCAAGGATTGTTTGTACGAATAAAAACGGATAGCTGGTATTTAATAAAATTAAAATGATTTGACGCGTTTTCTCAACATATTATACTTTTAATTATAAACTTTTTTTTGAATTACGAATATAAAGTTAGACATAAATAACAATGTTTGATTTGAAAAGTGTTCAAAATTAATTCTTATGTGTAACTAAGTCCAGGACTTCACTAATTGTAAAAGTAACCAATTTTTTTCTTAAGTAAAAAAATGTATTGAACGAAAGCATTATTAAGGCAAAGTGGTCACAACTCATAAATATAATTTTATCATTACTTAAATTTCTTTCAGAATGTGGTTAGAATACGTTGACCTTGACCGAGGACCGGTTTAAACTCGAACAGGTATTACTAAGTTATGACATATAGATTAATTTTTCTTGATTTTTCAACTTAGTTATACGATGAATTTAACTATCATGCGCAAATCTACATGTGCACGTGGTGGATAACGTTTCGGTTCATGTACATACAATATAGCGTGGTGGGATTAGTTCTAAAATTTTGCTACACGGGACGCCTCTACTTGGTAGTGAAATATGTACAGATTCTTACTATCCGTTATAGAATTTTTACTTGTAAGCGATTTAAATCGCCTGAACAATTTCCAAGAAAATTAAAGCAACAAAAATCGATTCAACAAATGATTGACGTATCACTTTTTATCACCTTTGATTTAATTTAAATTTATATATCCTTATATTTTTGTTGAGCGACAAGTGTTGAAATACTAGTATGTTGAGATACTAAGAATAATAGTGACCGAGCTTTTACATGATATTACAGTGGCAACATTTAGTAAATCAAAACAAACGAGATTTAAATATAGCCTTAAATATAAGTTTTAAAAACAGCGCTTACTTTGTTGATTTGATGAATAACATAAAGCAAACCGCAGTGAATTCTAAGATTTATTTTAGCAAACAAATACCGTCAACAATAAAAGTTAAATAATATAAATTGCTTGTTAAAAATATATTATGTATTGAAATTATGTAGCTTATATCAGAAAGTAGAGCACAAACGTATTGTGCTAACGTTACATCCTTACCGCATCCCTCATTAAAAGTTTTGGAGAATTTACTATGTAAACAAAGAGTTAGTCTTTACTCAACGATTTGGGGAGCCATTTTGTTAAAGTTTCGAGGATTTATTTATACGACTTATTGTTATGAATTAAAGTTTAAATTAGGCACTATACGACATTTTAACAAGGTTCGATAATACCGACGTCGATCCTACCAAATTTTACGTATTTAATTTAAGAATAAAAAAAATACGTTTAACGAATGGTTTGTTTTTTTTATATATTTTTTTTCAAATAGTTTGGCTGACCAGCAAATGGGCCACATGATAGTAAGTGGTCACTCGTGCATTGTATTGGCATTGTAAGAAATATTAACTATACCTTGCATCGCCAATTCACCAATAACCATGGGAACTAAGATGTTACCACCCTTGTCGTTACACTGGTCACTCTTCAAAGCCAATGGCGGTAGAATATAACATGATGAGTGGATCTTACATATACAAGGGAGTTAACAGTTCCCAAGGTTGGTGGCACATTGGTGATGTAAGGAATGGTTAATATTTCATACAGCGCCATTGTCTATGGGTGACCACTTACCATCAGGTGGTCCATTTGCTCGTCCGCATACCTATATCATAAAAAAAATAGCTGGTTCGAACTTACAAGCTAAAGTGCTTATAATTCATTTTGATATAGGATAACACTGTGAGGAAACTTTTGACTTCAGGATAAAATAAGTATTTTGATAAGAGTTGGGAACGTTTTCAATTTAAAAATAATGCTATTTTTAGGCTTTTAAGATCATTTTGTTGTCTGTCTGTTCAGGCCCTTTTTATCAAAAGTTGAAATTTATACCAAATGCTTACATCCCTTTGACCTGTAAAAAAATCAAGTCTCTATCAATTAATGGAAATAACCGTTTATATTGCATTTCCAATACATTCAACTGCAAAGGGAATCAAAACTTATAGAGTGCTTCCGGAAAATCCGAAAACCTTATTTTTTTGTTTTATCAGTGTCTGTTTGTATATCTGTCTGGTGGTATGGAACCATTAGTGTGCGAGTTTTTGAAGTGATAACTTCTAGTGGGAGGTTAAACAGCTTCGTTACGTAACGCATTACGGCGCCAGTCTGTCTGGCTTCCATTTCTTTTACACATACGGCAGCGGTAGGCAGGCTCCTCTTGTCTTACTCTAATCCAGAAAGCTTGTCGTATTTCGGATAGACGTTTTTTTTTAAGTTATCACCTCTGTCAGGCGTTCCGCGACGTACACGTCCTTTTTTTTTAAACTTTATCGAATTCGTCAATCTGAATATTGTATTAGTGATGTAAATACTTACGAATTGTTTGAAGTAAGATTAAATATAATTCCTGCAGAAATTACGAACTTCTACGTATACTCAATCACTAATCCGTGATATAACACTTTCATCACTCACAGTAGAACTCTGTAAAACTTGTTCTTTCAATCCTTGCTTTGTGTAACTTTAACTCTACCTACCCATATACAAATAAACTTTAGGTTAACTAGAACTTGAATTTCAATTTGTTTTAAAATTTTTGATTATTAATCACATTTGTTACACAAAAGACATGTATTTATATTCAAAAATATAATTATTATTGACTTCTTTAATAGGTATTAAAGTATTCTATTAAAGTAGATGACTAAGTAGATATTCTAACATAAATTTGTAAGATGTTCGAGCTAATTTAGAAACTTGCGTGCAAACGTACAATAACGTATCAAATATTAAATCATTAGTTTATTTCTGTAGGAACGCGTACGGGATAAACAAAGGACCATAATTTGTGTAATTAAAATCAAATATAGTATTCTGAGCCGTTTTTAAATAAAGAATTATTTCACGGAATAAGTACGTTCACAGATATGTCCAAGGACAGCAACGTATTTTAACAAGGTTAATTATTTAACAATATCAAAATATTTATTTTTAATTATATCCATATAACATATGAAACCTCGTTTGAGACGGTTTATTTTTCACTTTGAGATCAGAATAACGATCCAAAAATAAACGCTGCTGATATTCTCGCCATGCGATCCTATTTTGTCTATTTTATAATTTAAATACATTTGAATATTTTTATTTATTTCACAGTTTCGTTTCATATTAAACTAACTACATTCACTTCTTAAGTAATATATCAATATTAAAATTAAAAAAAGAGATTTAAAGTAGGAAGTTTACTTCCAATGTGGCAAGACAGTGAATACCCCAAAGATTTAAGACTGAAAAGTTTGCTAGGCTAACTGATTAATGAAGATTAAGTTAAGAACTGCCACGGAACTCGGCCGGCGAACAAATTGCAGAAAATTAAATATATAAAATAATTTCGAATATTATGACGAAATACTAAATATTTACATTTAACTTAATCAAATACTTGCATATAACATGTGCACATATAAATAATACGTATACAACTTTAAGCATTCATTTATCAAATTATTGTTACTAGTTGTGCGTCCCGACTACGTATGTTTAAAAATCATATTATGTTACCCCATTTTCATATTGAAATTTCTAAAAATCCTTCTGTATTATATGAATTTCTCAGTGAACGAACTATATATTATGTCAATGCGTATAGTTTCGGATATCTTGTGCTGAGTGTTATTTCGTTTATATATATAAACTATTACCCAACAACTATGTATTTTTATATGGATAGTAAAAAAATGAGAATTTAAACAGTCTCGTCGATCTTGTGACTAGTTTAAAAAACCATAGGTATCACAGTAAAAATTTAAGGGTTTTTTAGTAACAGTCTGGGGTCTGAAAATCCTCCGTATTTACATCCCCGTAAACGACATGATCAACTTTATCGAGATCCCCATTCCCTTGAACTCCTTTGTAACTGTTATCTGTATCTGTAATCGGATTGTTGTGGAAATAAGGCTACTTCGGTGAACACAAGTATAATAGAAAATATCTAGTATCCCTCACTGCTAGTACAGTGTACTGGAGTACCAAACGACGCTTTTGTATATACTAATTCATCATCTACCATGGGCGATTGGTAAAAAACTTTCTCAAAGATCAACAGATGTGTTTTTTTTTTAACAAATAAGAAATACGCTTGTTACTAATGACTAAGGTTAAGGTTAAGGTAAGTCATTCTTTGGAGCCAAGTTGAGTTACCTTATTATGAACAAAAAAAAATAACATTATTATTTGAGGATTTTATTTGAACTTGAATCATACTCATTTTCAGTGTAATACGTTTATAGTAGTACGAAGGAAAAATGTCACTATTTCATTAAGGGCAGTGAACATTATTTGTGTCATTTAATCGTAGACGTATATTCGGTAGGGGCCGTAATTAAAGACATACATCTCTGGAGGGAGCGGGTTGGCTGTGACAACGTGAATTGCTTGTTTTTATTGCCACGCATTATTAATTTTCATATTAAACTTGTATATTAATCAAGTTTCAGTGATGTTTTAGTCCCTAAACTATTTCAAACTGTCGTGAACATCGTTATTAACAAATCGACGGTATATTTTATTATAAATTTATCATAGAAATTAAATTTTTATTTATGAAAAATGTGTACGGTTGTGTCTGATGTCGTGTATAATTACTGTATATATTCGAATGTATACTTATGTAATATCGTATATGTTTCATTAGACCTGAACACAGATATACGAGTATCGTAGCACTCTATAACCTAAAAGAGAAAAATACTACCTACTGTAAAAATAAGAAATATTAATGGCAAGCAGATATCAAAATATACTTTATTAAAATAATTCGTTACAAGTTATTTTTATTTGTAAAGGTACAAGGTACCAAGGTAATAAAGGTACAAGGTACAAGTACTTATAATATTACAATTTTTTTTTTATCAAAACTTGGTAAAAGAAATTTCTTCAATAGTTCTAAATCTTCAAGGAATATTACTCACATTTTTATAATATAATTTATAAAAAAATATACAGAATTCAAAATAACAGAAACAGCTAGTGAACTAAAAATAAAAAAATATTTATTAATTACATTTTTTTAATTTGTCTTTGTTATGTGCTGGCTGGCATGACTACTGGCTGGCATTACTATTAATTTCGAAACGACTTTTATTTTTCGATAAATTCGTGGACAAACATACTAACATACACTTACGAAATTAAGCATACGTGCTTGGAACCCTAAATGAATCATCATACTCAGTAATGTAATTCAATTCTAACAATATTACATACATACATGTCAAACTGATAACCTCCTTTTTTTGAAATCGGTTAAAATGACATACGATGTTTAGTAAAATAATAGAGATTTTTTAGATACAGGAAAATAAAAAAGTTAGACGTAATTCGAGGTTTGTGATATACCTAAGTATTTGAAAAATAAACCTATTGTACAAATAGTATTGATCTAATAAGGAACAGAGTAGCGGGAATGAATAAATCCAAACATCCTTCTTAAGAGTGGAAGGTCTCTGTTGATTTTTTTCCGTATCTACGTTAGTTGAACGCAAAATCTTCTAACAATGTCACTTGCAAAAGAGGTATGAGATTGGAGAATTAAATTAAAATGAGAATTAATTAATGGAATAAAATATATTAACAATATAATATGAATGCACACTTGTTGTTTTTTTTAATGATACAGGTAGCATGATGTGGTCACCACCGCCCAAAGACATTAACGCTATAAGAAATATTTACCATTCCTTACATAGCCAATGCGTCACCAATTGGGAGAGGAGCTTGTGTCTGTAGTTACACTGGTTCACCCTTTAAACTACAATATAGCAATACCAAATATTGCTGCTCGGTAGAATACATGATGAGTGGTACCTACCCAGAGGGATTAGCGCATAACCCTACCATCGAGTAAACACTGTTTTTGATAATTAATTTATTTAATAATTTAGTCTCAAAACCAAGTATTCCATCGTATAATAGTCACGTGATTAAGTTTTCATTAAATTTAATTTATGCATTAAAAACCGTGGGTTTTTTTCCAAGTCACTCAGTCGTATATTTTCTAAACAAACTTGACCTACATATATGTTTGTATAGGCGCATAATAAGGGTTACAAGCGACAAAAGATTATCCCCCTACAGAAAGTGATACTCGCGAACTTCAGAGCGTTTGTACAATGAAATGTAAACAGCAAAGAATGAAGGCAGAAATGTAACAAAGGACGTTTGAGGGAATCGTTTGTAATTAAATAAGTTTATTTAAACCTCAGTCTTGAATCAGCTCGCAACAAAGTTCAAAGTTTTTTTACATCAAATGAAACCATGACGATCTCGTAAATTTCATTTTAAATAAGATTACAATGTGTTTGTCTGTAGGTCGATTTATGATATTATAATTTAAAAAAAAAGTTTAGAAACCTTAATAGGAATTTGACTGAAGTTTTACTTCGCCAATATATTATAGGAAAAATGTAGGTTCTTGTTTATTAATATTCGGTACCGTCTCATCCGATAGCCAAGTTTTCGTTCAGTATTGAATAAATTTTGATAAATGTAGGTGCTTTTCAAGGTCCAATGATTATGTAAAGGACAAAGATACAAAAGTATTTGAAGTTTAATATTTAAATGAATAATAATATTTTTTTGTCTTTTGAATATATTGTAAGATTTTATAATATATTTTTTATAATCTTTATCTCGATGCGCTGGCGTTTCTATAACACTAACGAAATGATCTGAATCGTCACAAAGTAACGTGACGTTAACGAGCTACGTGTATGTGTACCTGTAGATACAGCGTGTTCACACAATCAGCACGTTTTTTACAATCAATAGAAATTCGATTGGATTTTTTTATTCTTTTCTTTTTTTAGTAGTGCAGTAAAAAGTTTTGTATACAATTCTAAAAATTATAAACAGCATTTTATAATGAACATCAAACGCGATATTCTATAAATGTTATCTTTCTTTAGTTAATTAATTAAATTTTCATGTTAGTTAATGAAAACATATCTTCAATAAGAAGACTTATTAGTACTGTGAGATATATATATATATATATATATATATATATATATATATTTTAAGTAAACCCGTCGTTGCGCCACCTACCGGATTCTCTATAGACCGTACGGCGACCCAATTAAACACATCTTAAATTTTAAGTAAAATTGGTCGAGTTGATTTGAAGAGTACATAAAAATATACATACAGATATGATAATTAGAATACATGGGATGAAAATGGACAAAGAAAGGAATGACGTTACTGTGTAAATAAAATATATTCATGTGAATGTACCATTATTCTCATACGATTTGCTTAACTATTCGTACTTATGTAACAAAAGCAGGAGTGATGTTTATACAACATTAACGCTATAATGCGTTTACCTCGTAAATTTGGCACGCTTTAACTAATACACGTAAAACATAAACGCGACGATGTCGCCCAGACCGATTTCGGCAACGGTGGTCAATTTTACGGGAGACCAGCCAGTTGGTGTAGTTACCCAGATGTATTATTGCGCACTAGTGTGTGCGCAAACATTGGTGTACTCTCTATTCGCCTCACTCTCAATCCGATTGGACGACAAATCTGACAAGGCCGGAAAGAGTTCAGGCGCAGGAACAATGGCCTTACGTGCTTGCCGAGGCACGGTAGTGCGGACACTTTGACTGTTACTGAGAACATTTCGATAGAAAAACCGAGTAATATTTTTCGGACCGACCTGGGGTTTGAACCCTTACCTGAGAATCTGACGCAGTCATAACGTAAACCTAATAGAAACATACTGTGTATTACTTTTCTCCCCCTTGAAATATAGAGAAATATAGATAAATATATACGAGTGTATATAGACCGTGTGAGATTTTTTTACACTTCTTATTTCAATTTGTATCCATGGGTGGAATTGACCTTACCAAAAGACCTGTTATATACAATTGAAATTTATACAACATTCCACTACTGAGAATGGATAAGTCAAAGATATTATTTTTGATGTGTTACAGTCTAGCTTTACTGTTTTTTTTTATCTGTGGAAGTGATTTCGTAAAAAGTGACGGAAGTGTGTAAGAGGAAGCCGCGGAAGCGTGCGTTATTTGATTTGACCAATGAGCGCGCGCTTCTTTAGTCGGCCATCAGATGGTACCAACCTATATTCCGATAGAATGTTAATATTGTTCACTATACAATACATACTCATTATAACAGGTGAGAGTACGACACTTAAGTTGTGATTCAAAAGCCACGTCAAAGTAAAATTCTTAGTTATAAAATAGAAAGACAACTGTAATTACGATTTGTACGATACAAATTATTGTCGTTCAAATGAAAACTAACTGACTCGTATTACGTAAAATCCTGTTAATGATCATCATTTTTCTAAATGTCTTTATTTTTTAAAATAAATTATACAATAGAATCGTGTTAATTTTACCTCTTCATGGATATTCCAAAATTTTAAACTTATAATGAAGCTACGAAGCGAATATTAATATTTCCAACACGTCCTTAAAACTAACACTTATAAACAATAATTAACGAAGTTCTTGCTTGACTAAATTAAGTAATATCACATTCTTAGATATAACGTAAGATTATTATAATCATTCAAATATTTATAGCACAAGGACGTAGACTATGTTTGTATTTTCAAAAACAATTCACGATTCTTTGAAATTCGATCATAATCATTATTGGATATTCGAAGAGAGTGTATTCATGTTTCACGTTTTTAATATATATATATTTTTTACTCGTATTTCCACTTTTTTATTGATAACATTAAAACTCGTCAATAGCTACTAAGCAAAAAAATGAAATCGGTTGAAAAATAGCAGAGAAAAAGGTGCTGCGATCTGTTTTGTCTATCTGTATAGGTTACAAGGTCATTGTCAAGGTTACATCGCATGTTGGACATGCGACTGCCTCGTCAGTCCAGTGAGTGAAAACACGAGTCCGATCTGTAAAAAGTAGTACGGATCTTTTATGATGAAATTGTTACCCTACTGTGCCCTTTGAGAGCACTTAGAACTGATGGTTTTTTGCTTATATTGTTTCCTTTTATGTCGAATTTGATGTCCAATTAAAATATGATGCACTCATTTTAATACATACACTTGAAGAATCCAGAGAAGGTGATCATATATTTTTAGTTATAACTTAGAATATCTCAAAAATCCAAGGTCTAAAAAAAGTGAGTATATTTCATCTAAATAAAGATAAAGGCTTATATGTATATATATTTCATATATCAACTTATTCGCTTTTGACTTTAATCTAATCTCGCGTGGAAATCTTAAACCACGAATTAAGAAGTCGACCGAAACTTCCGAATCGACAGCTAGTTAAGTTTGGCGAATAGAATCGCTAAATAGCTCCCGAAATTTATCGGCTGTACTTAATCGACTAAATTGACACAAACTAAATTTAGCCGTAAGGTTAAATATAGAATCACCGTATATATATTACATATTGTAGACAATAATTCTAAATACAATTTTATACTCAGATTATATTTTTTAAATCGTTAAAAATGCTACAGTTATATATATCTTAAATTATAGGTTTTTTTACGAACAGATTTTATATTTATATAATTTTTTATATTATTAGTCACTACTTCAAACATCTCTTTATCCATCGAAGGATTCGGCATTTTGTGTCGTCAAAATTTAAAGTCATTCGAATGACAACATTCCGAAAAAACTAGCATTGCGCTTTCGAAAGTTTGTACATTCTATAGAGAGAAAAAAAGTAGGTAATTTATATATATAATATAGCATTATATTTATTAATTGGTAAACGTATACGGTAAATGGAAGAATATTTTAAACGATGAATATTATTACATAATAAATACAAATGATTATACTCATATTATCCAACTAAACATACATAACCCGACATGTGATATCTACTAAAAAACTATAATATAAAACACGCATGTTCTCTATAATTGTATTTTAAATAAACCTCAGAATCATTAACTATAACCTCAACCAACTCATATTACCTTACAGAGTAAATCAGTCAAAATAAATCATTATCGGTCATGAACATGGAATTGACGTCGGTAATCATTAATTTCTTTGTCCCGTTCATTATATTCCAGATCTAAAACACATAGTGAGGTAATTAGGATAATTGTAACAAGCGTATATTAAATCCATTGGCCCGGAATATCGTTAATAATATTATTAATCGTTGACATGTAGATAATGGAATTACATCAGAATCTGGGCTATTTGTTATAAATAAATGTCATGTTTATAAAAAAGCAGTAAATATATATGGAAAATATATACATTTTTTTTTGTATTATTATTATTATATACAGCGACAGAGTATGTAGTATTCGTATCACGCATTCACAAGGGCTTAGAAAGCAGCGGCAGCCTGGGGTCATGACGTCATAAGAGAGCATCGTGCCGTTAGCCGTCACGGCGTTCGAGTTGGTCTTACCCCCCAAAGGATGTTACAAATTATTAAAAATCAATAAAGCATTCGTCAAATCTTTATAAATATATGACGAAACTGCTATATTTAATAATATTTTAATATGCAAATACAAATTTATAAATTTGTCAGATAATTTTGAGAAACATTTTTGAGTATTCGACCTTTTACTTTAATAGTTCTCAATACTTGAAGGTCCAACCAGTGACCTTCACGGTTGCTCATACCGTTGATCTATTAATATTTCTTACAATTTGTAAAATCAAAGGCATTCTATAAGATCCTGATGTTACGAATGTTCATTTAACCTTAGAAACAAAGCAATTTATTGTGCTTATTAAAATAACCTATTCAACTAAACATATTTAAATAGCAATTATTATTATTGTTATTCATATTATAGTCAATAATAAATATTAATGAACTGATTTCGATGTAGATTTTGTATAATATTCTGTGATATTAATTTCACTAGTGTCATTTTCATAACTTCATACAATATGTCACAGTTAGCATTATTCAGTTATGTCGTAATTAAAACTGGAATCCATTTCCATTCTAGAAACCATTTTGTAAAAATTTACATCGCTTAACTATCGCACTGGGTGCAACATCTTGACCTTTTGTTTACATCGGCAGTATCGTTTTCAAAAGTCATACCTCATCGTTGATACACGTTTTTGTAATTAATTTAATCATTGTATATAACAACATAAAATTTATAGTATTATTGACAAAGTATCGTATTATTTTATCTATTTAAGTTACTACTATACCAAAAAAAAAAAAAATCTTATTCCTAAATGGCAGAAAAAAACTCCTAGGAAGTCTTAAACGACAATTTAAAGTTACGCCTTCTCGGATCACATGAATTTTATTCGATGTAATTGGACTATTAAGAACTAATAAGCGGGTACTGCTTGAGCTAATGATAATTGAAATCAAGACAAATTAATTACTTTGTACATCGTTACCACACCAACAAATATTCAACTATTTAATAGACAAGAATATGTTTAAACACTTTCCTAAAGTATTTCTATAAAAACTGATATTAGTCGAGAATTAATGATGGTTCGATATCAGTTCATAATTTTTGGACAAAAAAAGTGGACCAATACTTTTATTGAACCGTTTAGTTTAAATATATAAAGATTTTATTAAAACGATTTTTGTTTCTTCAATTTGATTGAAATACTTTTGAAACTATTCGAATTGATTTTTATTTAGAATTTAATGTAATATAATAATATAAAAGAATTAACAATTCTATTTGAAATTCATAGTATATTTTTCAATTTATACCGCGTAGAAAAAAATATGATCGTAATGGGTGCGTGTACATTGAAAGGATAAATATTGAGCATATTATAGAATACCTAAACTATTCCAACGCGAGACTTGGCAAAGTAACATATCTCGCGTACAATTAATTATATTTTGTGACCACGCGTAACAAAATATCTTAATTACTACCTACTAAAATCTTATATAAAATATCTTAATGTTCAATTGCTAGTCTTCTCGTTGAGAAATCGCTAAGGCCGTTCATTTGATGCGGGTTCTCTAAAGACATCGTATTCCAAGATTTCTTCTAAAACAATAGATATAAAAAAAATACAATGGTTTTATTAACCGTATAAAACGTACAAATAATTCAACAATGCGAAAAAAATGTTGTGATTTATATATATTTATAAAATATAATTCAAATAAACAACAAATGCACGAACAAACTGTCATAGATATTTATTTTATAGAAAAATAATTAATTTGAATTAAAATAATTATTCACAGTGATAACACACTCATTGATAACATTAAATTATGAATAGGCTCAAATTATTCAATGAGTAAATAAAATGTTGCTTGAACCTCGATTTGAGACGTCATTTACAACCTCCCTGATACTCCTTCTACAGGTAAATTACAAATTTATTGTAAAAATTGTAATATACATAATTGTCTCTGGATATTTCATGGCTGAGTGGAACAGGGATACGAATGCAGCAGCACTTAACAGCATTCTTATATAGATCTTCCAATTAACTTGATACATAAATTAATCATCTTACAACCAGTAGAGACAGTAAGAAGGCGTTTTATATTTTCCAAAAAAAATATATTTTTAAATCGTATTTAATTTCCAGTACATCCATTTCCTGCAAGTTGGATCAGAGATAGCGTTGTGGTTATATAAAATGTACCGGTATATTAATTTTGAAGTCTCCTTTCTAATTACGCTTGTGGTCTACAAAGCTTTTAGGTTGCGGTTTCAATAATAACATAGTGCGATATTTAAATAATTTTATACGAGGAAATACGGAAACATTCTGTTACTTATAAATTTATTAAATCCTATAGCGAATATTATAAATATATCGAGATCGTTCGTGTAATATTGTTTTTTTATGAATAAACATGCTTTTCTACGTGATTTTATTCACGTCAAACGTTACTGCTCCGCCCCGCGCATTGTAGCTTGATATTATATAATAAAATATTTATTATTTCTTTTGTATACTAATTAATACCTGATAAACCAGCTAATAAATTGACTTATCAAATCGATCTGGTAGTTTCTGAGGTAAGCGCGTTCAAACAAGCAAACTTTTCAGGTACAGATATACTTTATTCCAGTACTCTACTTTGCTTGTTGGTAGGGCTTTGTGCTAGCCCGTCTGGGTAGGTATCACTCATCCGATATTCTACCGCCAAACAGCAGTACCCACTATTGTTGTGTGCGATTTGAAGGGTGAGTAAGCCAGTGTAACTACAGGCTCAAGGGATATTGTTAAATCTTATTTTCCAAAGAGGTGGCACATTGGCAAAGTAAGGGATGGTTAATATTTCTTACAGCGCCATTGTCTATGGGCGGTGGTGATCACTTACTATCAAGTGGCCCATTTCCTCGTCCGCCTACCGATATCATAAAAAAGACTCTTATAAGAAAATTTAATTTGTCATTTTTCAAGACTATATTAAACCTACCACGGTTTCAGAGTTATGCTATATAGAGAGTTCGGCAAGAGACAAGATGAAGTTGTAAATAGAGATCAATTTCTAAAAATGTTTTCAATTTCAGATAACTTTTACTTGTGATTTTACATTGAATGTTTTTTTTTTTTACGATAAACCGGGAACCAGGAATATTCTCGCCTGACATGGATTGGAAACGTCCATGAATAATAATTTAGAAAATTTTGCATACGAACTTTAATGTATTGAAAAAATAAATTAAATCGTCGATAACAAGGTACACTAAAAAATCCGAATTACTATAATAACAGTAATAATTTTTTTATTAATTAAATAATCTTAAAATAATTTATTTATAAATTTCGATACAATTGCTACAAAAAATATAACGAGGGCTTGTTAATTTAACGCTAGCGAACTCTTGTGTAGTTCGCGCGGTTGCCTAACTTTGAATTGTAGAAGCTTTACGAGGCTTGCTATATGCAAATTTGATTCACGTTTTACATTAGGTATGTTACTCGACTTATCCTGCGTTATCGTTTAAAGGCACTAAGTCTAAAAGTGTATTCTGTTTACAAAAAGTAACAAAATTAATTTTATAATATCATCTTGTGCAAGGCCCTTATACTCACACACATAAAACATATGGTCAAACTTATAGAGGTTTAGAGGTAATCATATCAATACAAAATATTGACTGAGTATTGCTGTGATCCAATTTAAAAGACAAGTGAATTGGCTCATTTGTTAAATAAAACAGGCTATTAATTTTTTTCTTTAAAATTAATATCTTAATTTGTTATAATTATACATGAATTATAAGTAAATTATACGTATTTTTGTGATGTCCTCAAGACTCCTATGCTATTGCCTCTCTGAATAGAGAGACTCAGTCCTTGAACGAGTTAGATCTTGGGTCGCAAAAATATCTTATAAATAGTTTTTTTTAACTTAGATTTCACATTACATAAGTTTCTTGAGGTCGAACAGGCTTTTCACATAAAAAATTATCAATTGACCCTATGAAGTCACTGTCTTAAAAAATATTTTTATTAAATTTATTTAGATACACTAAAAATTTTCTTTTTGTAAAACTAGTGGTTTGTTTTGAAAAAAGTTGTAAATATGCAAATACATTTTTACACTCATAATTTACCTTATTATCCTAATATATTATTACTGTTGATGTTTGTTGCGATATCGAACGTGAAAGTGAAAAATTAAGAGATATATTTGCTTTATAGGTTTTTCATGAAAAAGTAGCCTATGTCTTTCCTTGGAGTACATAAATTCGGTTTAGTGGTTTCCCTGTGAAAGAGCAACAAAGAGACAGACAGAGTAACTATCGCAATTATAATCTTAGTACAATAGTATAAATTATGAGAAAAGTTGGACTTTGGGAATCTGTATTTAAAGTCAAACTAAAATAAGCGAAGTTATAAGTAAATATTACCACATTTTTCACAAAATTTGTACTAGCTAAGGTAAGTAGGATGAGTGAGTCATTATAGTTACAAGCCTACAACGTAATGTAGCATGGGAACCTAATATATATGACCCCGTGATGGTGTTTGTTTAGGAAAGGACGTAGCTATTACCAGTAGGTTCAGTTTACTTAAAAGTTTGCCTTATTTATATATCGTACACACGGCGAAGAAAAAAATACGGCAAAATCAAATACTCTTATATCTAAGGGATTAGCCCTTAGAGTCGAGTGTATTTGATTATGGTTGAGTTACAGGAGCAGCCAACAGAGTTGAAAATGATTTGATTTCAGACTACAAATGCAGCTTGTCGTAACTTTATATTAAGAACAGAATTTCTATTTGAATGTATAAATTCAGCAAAACCTGTGTTTAATTTGTCTTCCATATATTAATTTTAAAAACTGTTTTATATCATGGTAATACACTGATTCATATTACACAAGAGGCCAATTATTAGTTTAATATCCTTAGTATGTATCACATTTATAATTATTGTTAATCAATAAAAATGTTAGTTAAAATAATATCAAAACATGTTATTGCTAAGTGGCACGTAAATGGTGCTATTTAGCAAAACTGGCACAGATGTAATACTATTTAGTCTACTTTTATTTATCAAACGAATACTTTTGTCATATATAAACATGATATGCTACTTAGAAATACATGATTGAAATAAGCTTGTTTCGTCGCTACGATGATAATGCATGTTTTTTATATGCCCAGGAGAAACTCATCTTCGAATAAAGTAATAGTCTGTCTATGGCCCCACTGCTAGGCTAAGGTCTTGTCTTCCTTTGAAGAGAAAGTTAGGTGCTAATTCCAACACGCTGCTCCAATGCGGATTGGATGCATTTAATTGAAATTAGACTCTTGCAGGTTCCCTCACGATGTTTTCCTTTGTTCGAGTTATTATAAATAAAAATTAAGCACATGAAGATATAATGGTTCTTGCCTAGGTATGAACCCTCACTCACGATTGAGACGTTCAAATCACTGGGCCATCTTAGCTCTCAGATCTTTGAATGATATATTTGATATTTTTTATTAGAATAAAAAAATACTATTACTAGAAATTCGTTTAGAAGGATGATTAAGTTGGAGTATGCTTATGTAGTATTTGATTCGAATGCTTAGCACACAGCTAACGGACTGCTACTGTGAAGTGGATGCTTGTTTGCGGTCGAGAGAACTGGTCCAATGCTCCCAAATAGCATTACGATTCACCGATTGTGGTTAGAATTTCAAGTATAATGAAATTAACTTATTTGTCCACGGAAATACGTTTAACTTACGTCGAACGATAATTTACAGACGCGTATATTCTTTTTAAGAATCTTTCATATGAATTTGTTCTTCTAAAGTTAGTTGATCTAAAACTGTTTGAATTTTAATAAGATATTGCCTGTAGTGGTTTTACTTCAATATGGTTTTAACGTTTTGTTTGAAATTTATTCCTATTAGGAGTTAATAGGTTGTTTAACGGTGTTTTCCTTCAACTCCGAGTCCGGGATGAATGATAAAAACAGATTAATATCATAAGTACACTGGTGTTTGCCCCTGATTTGAAGTCAAAATCGTCGGGAAAGATGCACGTGTAACCACTGGGTCATCACGACTCACTTTTAATAAAGAGTCGAGTTTTTGTTTAGTTTAATGGAATCGTAGTAACGATGAAAACACTCACTCTTAATTTAAGATAAAAATATATGTTTTGTGACTGAGATAAATATTTTCATCGCTTAGTTGTATCACATATAGTAAAAATTTTAATCAATTTTTCATTTCAAACAAATTTTTCGAGATCTTTTAATGTAATCGACCAATTTGAATGACCAAGTACGCGCTGAGCTTCAGCATCTGTGCACTTTTTTATATGACGCAGAATATTTTCATCCAATAAAAGTTTCCAGGCAGTAATAAACTTTCCTCCAATTTGCCTTCGTGCATACGGAGTCAGACCAGACTGTTCAGTCAAAATATTGTGCTGTGCTCAGCGACCTACTTGACCAAGCTCAGTTCCAGAGTTTTTTTTACCACAATACTCCTCCTGACGACACCATACTGTAATCATCCGCATTATCCGTCGCTTGCATTTCGCGAATCCCACGCACTTGCCTCCTTCGTCCTTTTCCCCTAAATGAACGTTGAGATTGTACAATAACTGAAAACACAACGAAAAATATTTAAATATGATTGTATAATATATCAAATCATCTACGTTGGTAATTCTAGTAATCGATAGATGCAAATATTTTTATCGAATAAGTAAAGAAAAGAGATAATAATTACCTAGTGGCATATTGTCATTAAGAGCCGAGATGGCCCTGTGGTTAGAACGCGTGCATCTTAACCGATGATTTCGGGTTCAAACCCAGGCAGGCACCACTGAATTTTCATGTGCTTCATTTTTGTTATAATTCATATCGTGCCTGCCTGCATGTGCATGTGTCTAATTTCAACGAAATTTTGCCACATGTATATTCCACCAACCCGCATTGGAGCAGCGTGGTGGAATATGCTCCATACCTTCTCCTCAACTGGAGAGGAGGCCTTAGCCCAGCAGCGGGAAATTTACAGGCTGATTATGTTTATGTTTTATGTATATTGTCATTTGAGTCGTCACTGCTTGAAGAACTCGTTTCGGATGGAATTATCTCTTCTTCCGAATCGCAATTTCATTTACACATCTTCACCCTCACCGTCTGACTGATCCTCAGGCAATGATTGGAACGATAATAACATTTGATGGTCGCTCAGCCTAGACTTTGTAAAATAACTAAATAAAACTGTTTGCTTCACGAAAGTAACAGTTGGTATGATTCTATACAATTAGTGTCACATGTAACATCCACAGCTATAAAAGAATAATTTAAATAATACGACCTACCTTCAAATGGATACTGTTTATCTTAATAAATGCCGCTTGGGTCAAATGACCCGGCGCCGTCTTTGTAGGTAAATGTTATGTTTATTTAATTCAGGATGATAATATAAAAATAACATCAACAGTACATTGAAATATAAACTATTTCATTGAAAGTCACGGGAGGACGTAGGACCAAAACTAATAGTTTAGAAATTATCGAACGATAAACTTCTAAATGGGTCAAAAGACCCCTGCCCGTCTTTCTAGTGAACTATATTAATTGTAATGCTACTATCGCTGGCAAGAAACTCAGAAGTTACTCTTAGCCAATATTTATTATTATTAATATTTGAAATAAATTAGTTATGTACAAAGTTATGTCAATCTTATACAATTAAATTTATATAATATATCATTCCTGGAAGTAAACAAGTACTAACTTAGCGTTATTTTATCATCTACATATATATTTTTTTGTTGAAATGCCTTTTTTATAAATTGACAAATGGAGGCAATAGTATTATTATATGATGTAGATGTATATTTTTTAACTGAACCTACAATTTATTTAAAATTACGCGCACGCACACACACACGCGCGTGCACACGTCCGCACAATTAAAACTGAATGTATATAGTTTGAAAATATTCTTACAACTGATGGAATTTCGGTTTCTATGTCTGTTTAGTGAATGTCAATATTTTCCTCTCGTACAGCCATATAGCCTGTATGCTATTGTCCGTAATTCATTGGAAACTCTCTACATAATAATCGTGGACCCGTACAAATTTAGGTACGTTATGGTAGTTATAGATGTTTGAAATAGATATTTATTGCCAATACAAAAAAGACAAATAGGTATTGACGTTGCATATTTAAAAAAAAAAAAATATTACTTATTACTAATTTGTAAACAGTTTTAAAGCAATCGGGAATTTATTTACTTAAGCTATTTTGAGACTGAGCCTTGATTAAAACGATAAAACGAAAATTTAAATTGTAATTTTGATAATATATTTGTAAATCTTATAAAAATTTGTAAATGTATGTTATCGTAATTCTCTTAAACTTTTACCAAATGAGTTTTGGAACACCGAATAAAATATGCATTGTTGTAATATAATAAATATATGTTACATTTATATGTAAAATGTTTACATGGTAAAATATATCGAAACGAGAAAACCTTGAAAGTTTATTTTCGGACGTCGCTCGATCAAATCGAGGAACGTATTATGAATTCATATGAGCGAAAATAAGTAAAATGTTTTGTCTGATATACGTAAAGCAAGGACAGACTCAACATCCGAATTATGAAATGTAGTAAGTAACTGTTTGTTTCGAACCCAAATACCAATCTTGGGACTACGAATACAATCATTATGGTGTTTAAATTTAGACAATTGGTCACCACTGCCCATAAACATTGGTGCCGTAAGAAATTGTAATAATTCCTTACAAATCCATTGCATCACCAACCTTGGGAACTAAGTTATTAAGTCTTCTGTACCTGTAGTCACACTGGCTTACTTACCTTTCAAACCGGAACACAACAAAACAAAGTTTTGTTGCTTGGCGGTAAAATTTATAATGGGTGGGTTACCTACTCAGACGGCCTTGCACTAAGCCTTGTCAAAAAGTATAATCGTTCATTATTCCTTAAAAAAACATTACATCGTCTTGGCTAATATAAGTGTCGCTACGTCGTTAATTGTTGAGGTGCATAGTAAAATTTCAATTTTGATTTCTCAAAATACGTTCAAAAATACGATTTTATAGAAGATTTTGTTTTTTCTTTCCAGGTCGTTGAGAGGCGCCGGTTCTTTTCAAAACTAGGGCTACAAATGAGCTTCAATGTTTAGAAGAGGACGTAAGACGCGTTACATCCGCGTTATCCTGAAAGCGGGGGCGTGGAAACGAGTGCCGATGAAGTTGCTGAAGTGGGGGAGAAAGATGCCTTCCACTAGACAATACGATCTGGTTCCGAACGATGAGTATGATCCGAGGATACCTCTACATCCGGATGAAGCATTCAATTATGGAATCACTTTCCATGCTAAGGTTAGTAATTATTGAAATTTACTGATCATTGTTTAATAAACAGACCGACTTTAAAATTCACCTGGTAGGGCTTTGTGTAAGCCCGTCTGGGTAGCACACACTCATCAAATATTCTACCGCCAAGCAACAATACTTGTTATTTTTGTGTTCCGGTTAGAAGGCTGAGTGAGCCAGTGTAACTACAGACACAAGGGACATAACACCTCAGTTCCCAAGGTTGGTGGCGCATATATGCCTATGGACGGTGGTGACCATTTAACTTCAGTTGCTGTTGCATATGTAGGTCTGCCTAACAATTACATAAAAAAAAACTGTACACGTTGCCGCGACTGATAAAATAAACGAAGTACGTTATACCTCAAAATCACATACTGGAGATGTCGCTATTACCTAAGTAACTGACAGATCATTCACCGTTATCATTTATCTCATGATGATATGAAATCCAAATACATTACGTATCAGTTCATTGTTTATAAAAAATGCTGTTGTGCTATTTTTCTTAATAAGCGACCGGAAAATGATAAAATATTCGGTTAGGAGTCTGTTTATTACAACTCTGTAATCTCAGGAAATAACAGTCCGATATGAAATAAGATTTTTGTGTTAAATAGCTTGTTTATTGTTAAGGTTTTATGTTATAAAGCATCGCGCTACGACACATAGGGAGCATTGAGGTTAAACGCGTACCGCGCAGAGCAATTAGTCCTCAATAGAAGTCATACTTTTAAATAAATGAAAATGGGCATGTTTTCATTGTTAGTTTTAAAATCTAAGCATTTATAGACCTAGGAATATGGACAAATAAAACTCTTACAGAGGAATCATTAAATGTTTTTAAGACCTATGGAAGTTCAGTTTTGTCCGTTCTAGGCTTTGAGAAATAATTTTAATTTATACAACGCTTTGGTAACTTATAAACTGTGGTCGCTAGCAAAGTTTTGTTTGAAAATTCAACGTCGTCAAAACAATTTCCTTGCCCTTAATTAAATAAAGTAATAAAGCGCTATAAGTAATATTATTTTAGAAGTAAATTACAATTCGTTATAACTATTTTATATTTCAAATTAAATGGGTGGGTTTTAAAAGGCTCGTGATCGTTTTCTTCGCAAGTTATCCCCATGGTTAATTTCCCGCCGATTTATAAATTCAAATAGAAAAAATCGTTAACATTGTTATTTTTTAACGGAATGACCTTTGAAAATTTTAATAAATATGTTTGAAAGAATTTATCGAAAAAATAATACTTATTTGGTTAACCAACCGTGAAATGTTTCAATAAAATCAGTTTCATGTAAAATTTACACAAACAAACACTATTATTATATTAATTTATAGTAAATATATAAATGTAAATTAAGCTCTTTCACTCTTCATTTAGTTTAAATTTCCCGCTCAATACCTTAGAGGTTTTATGTCAAAAATTATGTCTATGTCGGCAGCACTTCGTTCTATGTCAATTCTATAAATTAATCTATAAAAAAATTGTGTTTAATGTAGTTTTGGTACAGTAAAACTTGTTTTTTAAAGGAAATAATTTCTATCCAGATTGTAATTAATAATATTTGATTAATGATCATAGTAAATTATTAAGTAAGTAGTAGAAAATATTTGTGTTTGCAAATATATTTTTATTTTGTGGCATAGGTTGGCGGACGAGCATATGGGCCACCTGATGATAAGTGGTCACCATCGCCCATAGACAATGGCGCTGAAAGAAATATTAACCACTCTATTCATCGCCAATGCGCCAACAACCTTGGAATTTAGATGTTATGTCCCTTGTGCCGTGTGTGTGTAAGGCCGACATGGCCCAGTGGTTAGAACGCGTGCATCTTAACCGATGATTTCGGGTTTAAACCCAGGCAGGCACCACTGAATTTACATGTGCTTAATTTGTTTATAATTCATCTCGTGCTCGGCGGTGAAGGAAAACATCGTAAGGAAACCTGCATGTGTCTAATTTCAACGAAATTCTGCCACATGTGTATTCCACCAACCCGCATTGGAGCAGCGTGGTGGAATATGCTCCATACCTTCTCCTCAACGGGAGAGGAGGCCTTAGCCCAGCAGTGGGAAATTTACAGGCTGATTATGTTATGTATGTATGTCCCTTGTGCTTGTAGTTACATTGGCTCACTCAATCTTAAAATCGGAACACAACAAGACTGAGTACTGATGTTTGGCGGTAGAATATCTGATGAGAGGGTGGTACCCACCCAGACGTGCTTGTACAAAGCCCAACCACCAATATAATAAATGTGATAAAGATAAAAATAAATTTCTATTTACAGAGCAACAACTTTAATTTTTGTTCCAATAAACAATATAATTAAAACACATATATAATTTATATTGTTTAGTCAGCAAGCAGGTTTTATTACTGACGCTCTGTCATTGATCTTACGTTTTTAAAATGTGATATAAATGAATAGGCAGCTAATAAGTAGTATTGAAAACAATTTAATAAAATTACGCGATCATTTAAATCGGTACCTTATTCTTACGTACAACTTTTTTAAACGGAATCGTCTTCGCCCATTTAATAAAAACTACAATAAGCCTTCCTTTTATTAATTTTCTCATGATATTACGTTTTTATGAGATTTATAAGAAAGAAGGATAATCTAAATCTTGTTATATGATGTAATTTGCCTCTATGCAAAGAGGAAGCCTCTAAAAGCATCGTAAGGTAAGGTATTACTGGCTTATCTGTTCATGGTTAAAAATAGTTTCTTAGTTGAGTATTTTATCAATTGGTCGATGTACATTATTTCTGTGATTTATCTCAATTAAGTTTATTTATAAAGCGTTCTATCAATGTTAATGTGTTAGTTTTCAATGGTTTAAATTGATACATTAAGCATTAATCTATACGAATATTATCAATATATACTAGTATTATTATAAATGTGAAAGTAACTTGACTTGACGATTTTTTTATGGCGATAGTTCCAGTCCCAGAAAGGGACATAGGCTACTTACTTATTTAATTCATCCCTCGAGGGGCTAAAATGTGGGGTGAAGGTTTGTGTTATATATGAAAAGGTTTAAATTGCGCGGGGAAAACCACCGGTTCACCTTGTGTGCAGTAAACATTCGTTGGACAAAAGTACTTTTGTCCAATGTCATAAGTGAAGTACCGCATATCAGAAAATACAAGGAACAATGAGCTCGGGTTATACCTATTACGCACGCTTATAAAGACAAATCATTTGGTGGTCTACCATCTTCGTATACCAACATACTTCGTTTCAGGTAGGAATTATCGACTCATCACTCAGAATACGTAGGTATAATTATTATTTAGACGCGATTACGAGATGACGTAATCGCCAAACAGCGTTACTTATTAAAGCAATACGTTTGTGTTTCGGTTTGCATAGCTAGGGTGCTAAAGGACAATTAAAATGCACATCTCAGTTCCCAAAGTGACACAATGATATATGTAACAAATGGACGCCAGTGATCACTTATGATCGTTATCATGAAATCGAAAATTACCTACGTATTTAAAATAAAACAATATTAATATTCTAACTTATTATATAACTCCAAAGTACTTTAAACGAATTTCGTCGAGTTCAACGGGAAAGTAGTTTTGAACGAGATAAAGTTCGGACTGCAACATTGTATATTATAAATGTAGACAGTTTGTATAGAAGTGCTAATCTCAAAAACTACCCAATTTGAATAACTCGTTTTGCCATTGTTTAGTTATCGCGATAATAGATAAAGGTTTACGTTAAGATGTAAAATAGTACTAATCGGGGAGCTCTTGTTTAAGCTTAAAATATGTTTACTAACAGATACATAAATTAATGCGCTGAAATTATTAAAACATAGAATATATATTTTAAAAAAATTACGACGTAGGCTAAGTTGAATTGATGTTCTAGACCGATTTCGGTTGTGGTCATTTTCGACGGAGATGTATATTGTACAAATACAAGTGCACTATCAATTTCCTCGATCTCGTAATCCGGGATGGCAATCCGAGACGAATGAACACAGCTCAGTGGTAGAACCAATTGCTTCACGTGTTTTCCGGGGCACGAGACAGTTAATACTGTCTACTGATTTTCTTTAGCTACTAGACCAACGAAGTAATGAATGTCGTGTACGAAAATTTGATACTTAAAATTATAAACTTGAAAGATGACGGTTATATTTTAACACGAAATTATACGGAAATAAGTAATGTATAAACGATTCTATGCATTAAATATAGAATTAATTCCAAGCAAGTGACCACTATTATCTGGGTTTAGTTGGTCGTCGACGACCTCTTAACTTGTTGTTGATGTTGATACATCTACTTGTGACTTGCGAATGTTAATCTTAACTATTTAACGACATTTACATGACATTATGTGACCTGTTTTCCTCTTACAAATAATTATAAAGAAAATATTTTAATGAGTTTATATTACATTTTATTTAAAAATATGTTTACATTTTATATATTTAATAAGCCTAATAGTTTTATTGATATATTTTTTTCAATACTCTTTTTTTTCAGTAAAAATTGTAGGTACAGTCATTATGAATATACTATAATATCATAAACTAGTATATCTTTTTAAAATAATAAAAACACAATTATATTTTACATTAAAAAATAACTGTTTTTAAAATAATTAAATTAAGAAAATAATATGTTCGTCATTGCAAAGTTATATCGATCAGAAAAATTTACACGTGTCAAAAAGATCACGCAAATTTGTACAGGGTATAGATAATTTACTTAAGATACTAAACAACGAACAAATAAGAAAAAAAAAAATCAATATCGAATAAGAAAATTGTTTATTGTACCCACGGCTGGGTATGATTTGCTTTCGTTTTGAGGGTAATATTTTGGAATTAATTCCAACACGGTGTTCCAATATAGGCACCTACCCACACATACACAACCCTTATGGAGTTTTTTCTTTCGCTATCGAATATAAACTGAAATTAAGTATATGAAAATTCAGTTGTATATTACCAGGTTTGAACTCGTACTCTTTGATTAAGGCTTGGAGTCTAAACAGTCCTGTCATCGCATGACATACGATATAAATGCTATAGGTATAAATTAGAAGCTATATTAAGATTTATTGACGATATTAATACTCGATCAATGCGTCGCATAACAGGCTACGAGTATTTTTACGCGTTTATTTAAATATCTCGTATTATTTCTAAAACTATCTGATCGAATTACCACATTATTTTATAATCATTACTGTGAGTTATCTAGAAAAGATAGATATATGCCAAATTCAAAAATAATTGTTTCGACATAATCGCAGTTTCCATCATTAAATCGAATTTAATGTTGGGTATCTAATTTCATTTGAGAAAAAGAGTAACTGCTTAAGTTACCGTAGTTACTAAGAGTAGGTAAGTAGTAAGTTAAGTAGAGTTACAGTAGTAATTTAATTATGTTTGCTTATAATTAGTCGATTTAAAAGGGCTTTTAGAACAAAATATTCTTAAAATGTTATAAATTTATTTAATATAGAGAATTTTGCTTAGTATAAGGTAGGCGTTTTAACTTAACGTATCCTTTTTAGACAAGGTCGAAACAGCTCTAGGGAGCCATCAATATCTCTACTAAGCTGATTATATTATACTATCAGTATCGGTTATGTTATAAAAGAAAAATCTTCCTTTTAACAAAAGGAAGAAAACATTTGAATATCTGATTAAATTTCATATTGAAACAAAGGATTTGCTTAATACTGCTAATTAGATAGATTTAAAAAGTACAAAAATTGTAATATTTTTTTTACATTTAAATTGATTTTAATCGTATAAACCAAGTATAATCTTATCTAAACTTGAAATCATATTATATAACAGATAATATATCTTATATAATAACAAACATTTCCTTAATGTAAAAATGTTATATTCTTTAATTAAATCCAAGATGTCCGCCAGATTTCAACTTCGAATTTTATCAATCCCTTAATCAACGAAAAGGAAGCTTTTGTACCTACACGTGGTTATTTTATATGTAAGACCTTTACACACAACATAGCATATATTATTATGTGTATGTCTTGTATCTAACGAATGAAAGGTTGGTTTCTATTAAAATTTCGACTCATAATCTAAACTTGAATACGGATAAATGTTTTATTGTTAAGATGTTATTTATTTTCATTGCTGACCATTCATATACTGACACTGTACTGTGTCATCCGTACATAATTAATATACTATCAAAGTTGTGGTTTTAAATTGTATATTCTTAATGCCTGTATTTACAGTATTTTTAAATCAGTCGCATATATCTGGCGAAGGAAATAACAGAAATAGTCTACATGATATGATTTTATTAAAATAAACTTCTCGCACGTCCTTACAGCAGAAGGATATGCCTTTGTCCATTGAGTCGTTAAGGCTTGTACTTTGAAATATTAATAGTATTCAACCTACATGCTAGTTCTACCGTGTTATAATTTCATATTCTAGACGTTGTTTTTTTAACAAAACGTTTTTATTACTCACATAGTTTAACAAATACAAATGTCGAAGTGACAAGTGACGACTCAAACGGATGAATTGACAAGACAACAAAGATTAATTAATTTTAATTTTATTCTAAATATGAATAATTTGAAATTGAAATCTTTACCAAATAAAATCAATAACCTAAATAATATACTAGCATCTATTTTTATATAGAACATTATAGTTACAAATACTTATATTGTAAGCGCTCTGATCGGCCATCTTTGGACAAATGCTTTTATTGACGTGATATGGAAGTTGTAATGGGTCCGTTTTCTTCATATTTGACAGATCGCTGCGTTATGATGTCCGTAGATTTCGGTTTTATGTAAGAAGTATAACAAGTATAGTATTTTTCGTTATACATATAGATATGATATTGATTAAAATACTTTTATCTGAAAAATACGATTATAATACGATTCCAGTGGTTAGAACGCGTGCATATTAACCGATGATTGCGGGTTCAAACCCAGGCAAGCACCACTGAATTATCATGTGCTTAATTTGTGTTTATATTTCATCTTGTGCTCGGCGGTGAAGGAAAACATCGTGAGGAAACCTGCACGTATCTAATTTCAACGAAATTCTGCCACATGTGTATACACTATCTAGCACTGGCGCAGCGTGGTGGAATATGCTCCAAAACCTTCTCTTCAAAGGGAGAAGAGGCCTTAGCCCAGCAATGGGAAATTTGCAGACAGTTAATGTGTAATGTGTATAATAGTTAAACTCCGCCTTGAACTGACGTTTTGTAAATACTCACCTCGGTGAGCATCGGCTTACAATAGTTGATACTACTGTTTTCTGGATTAACGAGTTGTTCAGTATTATTAAAGGCACGAAGGTGATAATCTTATATCGAGTGGAATTAGAGTGGCTTAAATTGATATGTGCTAGTGAATATTTATACGGTTTAAATTTATCGAGTCAAAGAACGAGAGGATGAATTCGTCAAAGCCAATGTAATCCCGGCTTAGGGGCATCGGAGCCTAACTGATACATACTCGGCTTTACCTTCACGTTTATAAGGTTGGAACCTTATAAAAACGGACCCGAATATATGAATTTTTATACGCTTTCGTTCTTTCTGAAGGAACTTTAACAAGTCCGTCGATGTCATTACACGTGACAAAGGTTGACGTTAATTTACGTGTCGATAGAATATTTCAGCGTTGCAGAGGTCAATGAACCTTAAGTTTGAATAATTAAAATATACGCTTGTACTTATCAAGCTTTTTTGATTCGATTCAGATTTTTCATAAAGGATTTTTTGGTTTGGTTACATTATTTCATTTGTGTTATTTATTTTTTAAATGTAACCTAGTAGTATTATTAATATAAATTTAGAACGTAATAAAGGAAACGACTTTATTTATAAAATTAATTAATCGCAATCGGACGAAGACTGAAACTTTTGTTTAAATTTTATTTCGTATTCTTAATTAAAAAGCAAAGTTGTTAAATTGGAAGGAGATCTTTTGGGAAGACTATCAAGCTGCCTGTTTTTTATTATTCCATTTATAGTTATAATTTATGCTAATATTATAAATAACTCTGTCTCTCTAATGCTCTTCCACAACCAGTCCATTGAACCTCATGAGATATTTTTTTTATGAAGTAGGCTGAAACACCAGGGAAGGCCAGAGGCTGGTTTTTTTTGTCTAATGCCTTACGACCAACGTCCAAAAGCGCAAGCGACGCGGTGTTTATAAGCAACATATTCATATTATAATATAAGCAATTATCTTAATTACCCAATGCCAAACTATTGATGAGAAAGTCGATACGAACGTCTTGGTCCGGGATTTGAATCTGCAGCCTTATAACCAATTTCTACACCAATAAAACTTGTTTGTCTCTCTGTACAAAGTCTGGGTGGTCCAACAACTGAAGTAAAATTATTTGACATGACTCGGTCATGTTACATACAAAGGACGTGATCAAATTATTTAAGCCACCTGTTTAAATTTAGGCTAATTGCTACCTGCTCGCTTGTGCTTACACTTTTAAAAGCCTACTTGATTCCGCTTGTGGCTCCTCCCGCGTATGTTTTCCTGTTATAGATGTTGGGTAAATTTTTCTGGGAGAGAAATGATCTTATGTGCTATTCAAAACTATAATCTGTCTCTGTCCTAAATTTCATTCAGATCTGTTCAGCCGTTCGGGCGTGATTGAGTAACGAATATTCATAGTCATGACGCTTTTTTATTAGGTGATGATTTCTGCCAGTTGACTCTACTGTAAGTCGCATAAAATAACTTCGTTCCAAAAAATATTATCGCTTTATATTTTTTATACAATAATTCGTTATAAATATACTCTAAATAAGTGTCATGATTGCGTAACAGTATACTAAATGTTTAGCTCATTTGCTCAATGTACAATCGTTATTTGTAACTCAAAACAAATGCATAATAATATTGATGCAGGAAGTTCAAATAAGATGCGGCATTGTAAAAATGGAGACACATACACAATACTAAGGTTATTCGACAAAAATCTACTAGACTGACAGTACGATTTCGTTATCATTCTTAAAATATAGTTCTAGATTATTTGTTATTAATAATAAGTGAAAATAATAGTTTCGTATAAGCATATTAAACCTCTTTCTTTATTTATAAAACTATAGGTTATTTTTTAAAGGGTTAGAGAATCAAAAATCTATCATAGATTAAAATAACTATAAAATGTTAAATAAGTACAAACGTATCACGTAATAAACGTATAATTTTTATTATTCAGATTTAGGTTCATTGACCTCTGCAACGCTGAAATATTCTATCGACACGTAAATTAACGTCAACCTTTGTCACGTGTAATGACATCGACGGACTTGTTAAAGTTCCTTCAGAAAGAACGAAAGCGTATAAAAATTCATATATTCGGGTCCGTTTTTATAAGGTTCCAACCTTATAAACGTGAAGGTAAAGCCGAGTATGTATCAGTTAGGCTCCGATGCCCCTAAGCCGGGATTACATTGGCTTTGACGAATTCATCCTCTCGTTCTTTGACTCGATAAATTTAAACCGTATAAATATTCACTAGCACACATCAATTTAAGCCACTCTATTTTCACTCGATATAAGATACTATATCCTTTGTACCTGTAATTAATTTTGCTTTTAAAACCTTAAAACAGTTGTTTAATTTATTGATGTTTGATCGTTGAATAACCAACGATATTACAGTGGTTAAAACTCACTCACACATACAAACAGGCGTCTCCACGACACGATTAAATTTATATATTTATAAGAATTGCAGATAGTGTAAAATTAATGTATTTTTATATCAACCAATATATAAGTGGATGTATTTGTGTGCGATTAATGTTTTTAATAATTATAATGTTAAAATAGAAGTATTACACTTCATTGATTAAAAACACAATTGAAAATTAAATAAAAGAAAATGCATAATAATTATAATTACAAATTAATAAAAAAAAAAATTAAGTAATCCTTGAATTAATTACATTAATAAAATAATAAATCTTAAAAAACACTTAATACACACACACACACACATATATTCAAAAATTTTAAAAAATATAATTTTGGAATATGTTTAAAAAAAATAAAATTCTTTATAAATTACAAGACTGTCATTATAGATGTGTAATCCTTTTGATCGATACAACTAAAAGCCATTAATTAAACATAGAATTGAATTGAATTGACCTTCGCAGGTATTCATACAGTTCATTGTACGTAAACGCCAATCTATTTAAAGGTGCACATCTCCTTAAATTGGTTCTGTGTTTCGGGATCCTAAACAAAGCTGGTTAATAAGGCATTCTTAATATTATAATTCATCAATATATTATACGTCTTTTTTTGTAACTAATGAACAATGAGCAATTTACTTAAGACGTACGAGAGAGATCGGATACACTCGCATTTGTGGATATGAGTCTTCTGCTGTATTGTAAGCGTCGTGAATGGGTCTTTTGTGGCCATCTCATTGTGTGTTGAAGTGAATGGAGCCTTCACGGACAGAACAGTCAATTTTGGGTTCCATTCGCGAAATAGCCAATTCTTCGCGACAAAGAACCGACGACAATCGGCTAGAAATATATGAGTTTAATAAAATTCAAGACACCTTTCTATTTAAGATATAGACATATAAATACATCGTAAACAATATCGATATAATGTATAATTTTACATAATGTTATTTAATAAATTATGTTTTGTTTTTGTATTAAGTAACAGAGAAAACGAAAACGTAATTTTCATAAAATGAATACCAGAAGATGCGGTGCGTTTCGGAGAATGTTTACGTATAAAGGATATTACAGAGAACATCTGCTGACGGTTTCGCTTATATTTAGGTAATAAAGTTGGAGTATTTGTCCAGTTGAATGCGTTATTTAACCATAAATACGTGTAATCTCACAGTTGAAAAACTCAGTTTAAACTAGAATTAAACCGCAGTTATATTTATGTATCTCATTAGTGAAATGTTTAAAGTTATCTTATAGTAAGTTCAATTCGTATGGTAAATCATGTTTGTTCAAGTTTAAAGAAAAAAATAAACGTTAAAAATGTAATTCTTTAATGTTTTTTTTTATTTATTTCACGAGTATACGGGCACCTTATAAATAATCACTATCGCCCATATAAATAGACATGCGCCACTAAGCTTGGGAACTTAGATGGTCCTGCAGTTACAATGGCTCAAGTATCCTTCAAACCAGATCACACCACTACTTTTGTTTACTGTTTGACGGTAGAATATCTGATGACTGGTTGATACCATTCCGGAAGCTACCTACAGGACTTGCACAAAGTATGGCTCTTTGTACCACCAAGTAATCTCGGAATTAGTATAAATTACTTACTTGGTAGGGCTTTGTGCTGGCCCGTCTGGATAGATATCATCCACTCATCAGATATTCTATCACCAAATACAGCACCCAGTACCCAGTATTGTTCTGTTCCGGTTTGAAGGGTGAGTAAGCCAGTGTAACTACAGGCACAAGGGACATAAGATCTTAGTTCGAAAAGTTGGTGGTGCATTGGCGATGTAAGGCGATGTAATGGTTAAAATGGGCGGTAGTGACCACTTACCCTCAGATGGCCCATTCGCTCGTCCACCTACCTATATCGTAAAAAAATAACAGATATTTATGGTGTAAACACATCAATATAGACAGCCATAACAAAAGTTGAATTTATGTTTGGTCAATTGTGTATCACAATTATATGCAGGTACAAATTTTTGCAATGCAAACACAATTATCGGATAAAAAAAGTAAATGGCCGTGACTGCTTTGTAAATATCCTCTTGACCGATTCCGGCTATGGCAGCCATTCTCAAGGCAGACCAGCCAAATGCACCAGACCATAAGTGCACTCTTTATCCCCACTCTCACAATCCGATGGGACGGCAATTCGGACACGACCGGGAAAAGTTAAAGCACATAATCAACTGAATTACGTACTTTACGAGTCGTAGGAAGTGTAAAACTACTGCAAATTTCTCGCCGATGCTTAATATCATTTTTCGTTTTATTTAATCAAATAAAAGTCTGTAACATGAACCACGAGATCAGAGACAACTAGTCAATAATATAGATAATACGATTTAAAACATGTTTTTTCCCTAAACCAAAAAATTATATTGATATTTGTTTTACTTTATTACGTTACAATACGTATTCGCCTCAACCACCATTTAATTATAACAAAACATGTGGCGTGATGCACTTTGCAAATTTCACGCCAAATGGATTATCGTGGCAAGGCAAATAAAACAACACATTTAAAGGTTGCAACACGAACCTTCTTTAACAATATATAATATGTATTTGTATGTCCGTACAAGGACCGTTATAATCATAGACAGAATATGTTCTTGTTGATTGTTGAAAGTTTATTAACGAAGCATTCAACTTACAATTAAACGTATAAAATTTACGATAATAGCCGTCAATTTTAAGTTTAATACTGTCTTGTAAAACGACTATTAAAAAGTGCTTCTAAGAACAATTTTTGATTAAAATTTTATTATTACTATATAATTTTGTTATTACTATATAAATGAAATATTTAACTCATTATTTTTAGTCTGTTGTTATTTATCCTTTATATAAAGAAATATATTTTTTGTTTGATAAAGCACTATGGGAAACCGTTGGATGCGGGTAGCGCATAACTGCCAATCCTGGTAATTCTTGGAGGAGTCCTTTGTCCTGGACTGGTTTGGACGTCATCCAGTTGAAGGGATGATGTCTCGTTTTAATTCTATTAATATCATATTACCCGTGAAACTGAGCATAAGTCTTATACTATGTAATGTTATATCTCGGACGTCATATAATGGGTATTAACGCAGCCCAAGGGCTCAATATCGAACGTGCATTCAGTCGCTCGATAATCCATACGGATTTTAACAATACTGCAAAATATACATTGAATCAAATTAATTCGATGTTTTAAATTACGCAAAAAGGGTGAGCAAATGGTATTCCGTTGCCGTTGAATTGCAATTGCATTGCAATAATACTGACTAATAGTCCGAGTAATTACGTCTCTTCTCTTTAAAGGATATCGTCAATAAAAAGTTATATTTTGTAGTGGTAGATTAAGTGTTGTTATTTTTATTTTTACGATTCAATGACGAAATGCTGCAAGCATTCTTACCACCATTCCACGTGGTCAAGATTTATACAGTAACTATTTCAATTCATATTTGTATATATTTAAGGACTTAATGTTAATCATTGTGAAAAGTGAGCTTGGATAATAAGCTGTGCCAGTCTTTATCATAAACATTTTATTTTCAACATGAAAATGAAATAAAATCTAAAAATAACACACACGCTTACATGACATTATAAATGTAATTTCCATACATTTTCCACGAGATTCCATCCTTTTGACGCGAATGAAAACATTTCCCCGCTTTGCGAGATTCTATTTTCAGTCGTAAATCACCGGAAGGGATACCCCATGTTCCGTGAACCTCACTAAATCATCAGAACGATTGTACAATGTTATAGTTAATAAAAACAAAATTTGCCATATTGTATGTTAAATCATGATTTTTTGTGTGATTTACAGATTACCTTTATAAGTTTTTATTCAATATTAAATCGATAATTGCCTCTTGACCGCGATTTTCACTGGCTGGGATGGGTTTTTCGGTCAAGCTAATGAATATTTTTTATTGATCTCGAACCGTATTTAGGGTTCCTTACTTCTAAAGAAAAAAAAGAACCCCTATAAGATCACTTCTTTGTCCTTCTGTATGTATGTATTTATGTCTGTGCATCAAGACCGCTTATTAAATTACTTCGAGTATTTTGTATCCATTTGAACTAGATACAGACGGACAACGAAGAGGTCTTATTAGGGTCCCTTGGAGCTGTGAAATCAAATGATGCGGCCATCTGTAACGCGTATCACCACATCATTCGCAAGAGAATCAAAACATATAGATTACTTCCCGTTGATTTAGAATCTTGCAATTTGGCAATGGAAAGTCTCCATATTATAAAACTTGGTCTCAGTATTTTGGCACGGAACCCTCAGAGTGCGACTTCGTCTCGCATTTGTCCGGTTTTTTTGTCATATCCTGAATTATTATATCCCGTCCTGTCAGATTTCCGTTCCATCTACTACTCAATAATATAATACGTTTAACCCCTCTTTATTTCTTTTTACTTAGCATAGTTCTATCCTAAGATGTTAAAGATCCGTTCGCCATTCACATCTAGCCAGAACCCACGCTACGTCCAGATCTGGATTTGCCGAACGCGGTCTCCATTCAACGACTAGTATAGTCCAACGGTCATTGATCCTACACATAAAACTTACTTATTTACTTACTTGCCTATTATTCTAAAGTTACACTTGTAACATCTATATATTTATAGGACGCATAGTGTACCATTAATAATTAGGCGAGGCGGCCCAATGGGTAGAACATGTGAATCAATCACAACTTTGATTACATGTGTTTAAATTCATCGCGCTCAGAGCTGAAGGAAAACATAATGAGGAGATCTGTATTTAATGCGTTCAGGGTGCTGATGGGGCTGCTGCATGCATGCTGTACAGTACATCGGTAATATGCGCGGAATATCGGGTCGATTGTTTTTACGCCACGTTGCGTAAAAGATGCGCAACCCTAGAGCGTAAAGTCAGCGGCAGCACCAACAGCATACTTAGAATGATCGCTAGGAGCTTTGACTGCTTGTACATCAATCATTGTTGTGTAATCTCTAACGGAATGGCGCAGCAGTTTTGTTTATTTTTTAGTCTTATTTATTGTACTAACACTAGGATAAGAAAATTGTTACTAACAAAATGGACATATAAAAATGCACGCAGCCCGCAATAAAGCAGCGCGGTGCAAGAAGCACCATGCCTTTTCCTCAAGAAGAGAAGAGACGATTACGAACTGAAACTTAACAGTTAACAATATTCATACTAAATTTACTATTTTCATTTTATAAATTTCAATATCACATCAAAACTGACAAACGTTGACAGATTCGTTCCTAGAGTTCCCAAGAGCTTTTACTCCTGGAATTATAATATTCAAATGATGTTATTTGTGTACCTATTTGGTATGGCCTAAAATAGTCCTGAACATGAGTATAATAAATCTCATCAATTTTCGTGCGATTGCTTCTCCTGAATACAACGTGGCTTATACATTGTAAATACGAGTACGCCGCAGGCTTTTTTCAAACGTTTATTTTTATCACTGAAAGCATAATTTAAAATAAACGACATTTAAAAAATAAACTATCTAAACTCTCTTTACAAAATTATTATTTGTGGTTTATGCATTCATATTATTTTTATACTAAATTTAAGTAATTTATAATTTGAGATAATTGATATATCTAAAACATAAGTACCTACTAATTTATACAAAAATTAACGCAATTTTAAAAATAAAACGAAAGCATTTTTTTATAAATATAAAACTAATTTCTATAATTATTTATAAGTATTACCATAACTGAACTTTTATTAAAGATATCCCAAATATTCCATGCATTATTTAAACATTAAAAAAAAATTGAACGCAGGACTAAAGATTTGTGTTTAGTTAAATCTCAAAATTTGTGATACAATAAATGTAAAGTTTATTTTCCTGTTTTTAAAGAAAGAAAACAACTGATTTACGAGTAGTAATAGGAAGAAATGAATTAACAGTTAGTATTTGTTAGTATAGTCTTAAGAGGTAAGGTAATTTAACAGTGAATTAATCTTTCTTTTTAACACTAATCTTGAACAGACACACGTAAAAGGCATCAAATAATAGTTGAACTTTATATAACTATGTATTAGTAAATGAAACGAGACGTGATATTAGGAGTTAAAAAATATAAACAAAATTAGTATATAATATTGACCAAGGCAACAGAAACTCAGAAGCTTTTACAGTTTCTCTCATATATGTGTATATAAATTAATTAAAAAAAAAAAACTTTCAAGCCAGCTATTAGACTAACGAGGCAGTCGCGGTGACGTAAATAGTATTAAAGTTGTTCATTTTCAAGCCATTGTGAACGTGATATGTTACATATATATGTCTCAATAAATCAATTTAAGTCGACACTTCGATAAAGGAAGGTTACGTCCTTGTAACATTACCGGGTGATTGGATTCTCCCTAACAAATGAGCTACCTAAGCTGACGATAGATACGGGCTTAGTACGGTAAGTCTGCTGCCATATTGCTGTACCTAACGTGGGGAACGATTTCAGTTCATTATACAGGTGATTAGTCTATTATTAATGACGGTAAAGATAATATTTCCCCGATGAAAGTTTCAGAGGATTCAGACAACTCCTGAATTTCTCAACATGCTTATCTTTTAATATATCATCTGCTCAGCGATAAATAAAACATTCGCTGACATTGTTTTCGAATTTATATTCTATTGCAGAATCGTCATATGTATCGAGCAATAGACGAATATCTTTGAATAAAATGTATCATCGATAAAACTCCGCAAATCTGTTAACACGTATACGAAAATACGAACCGGATTCATCTTTTTATGTACGAACATGTATTGAATATTTTCGTGAAACTGAATAAGGTTAAACTTTTCAAATTATTTCAATATTTTCCTCTTGAGTAACGATAAAAATTTAGCGAATATTAAAAGAAATGAATTCTTAGACGTTTGAAACTCAAGTTAAAGTGTACGGTACTCCCCTTGGATTAGAAATTTCACGAAGCGATATCGCTTGATTTAACAAATGATTTCGTCCGCAAATATAATGAACACGCCATTAACACAGCTACTGAACCCGTTAATAACTCAATATATCAAAATATTGTCAAGATTAACGTAAGAACAGTAACAGAACCTAGTTTGTATTTACTATATGCATTATTTGACATATTTGTACAAATTTAGCAAATATGGTCGTGCTCGAACTATTAATACGAATACGTGAACACGCCGAAGTAACGATCCGGTCTTCGGAATATAATTTTTATCATTTAATTATACACGTGATTTCGTTTCAATCATTGATATAAATCTTTTATTAATATTTCAAGGACGATATTCAGACGAAACTCGAAACTCACCGCAGAAAACGAGCGCCATTCGCTATAATAACAATAAAATTAATAGGATACACGTATCAAAATCGGGTATCATCGTCGCTTGTCATCATTTTACGAATGAGATACAAAATTAATTCTTAGAGATTCGCCTAATATAATTTAAAAGAAGTTAAATGTGTATTATAGAAGTACGATATAAATGTTAAATCAAATAAAAAAGTATCCAATAAACTTCGAATGCTTCGATAATCTTAGAAACAAGCTAGTCTATAATACAATTTTGAAACTCCATTAGGTTTGTGAGAACAAAATTAAATTTGAAAATGTTATTTGTTTGAGACATTTTATACATTTACTTAAAGTTAAACAGACTCCCCAACTTTTTACAGGTATATTAAGAAATGAAGGGCACTATATAAATATATCAATAATAATAATTCATCGTTAACCTAAAAAACAAAATATATGTATCAGGATGAAATTTCAATTAAATAAACACCTTTATAACATTGATTTACAGATTACCTTATGATTGCGGGTTCAAACCCAGGCACGCACTACTGAATTTTCATGTGCTTAATTTGTGTTTATAATTCATCATATCATTCGAAGGAAAACATTGTGAGGAAACCTGCATGTGTCTAATTTCAACGAAATTGTGCCACACGTGAATCCACCAAACCACACTGGAGCAGTGTGGTGGAATATGATCCTAACCTTCTCCTCAAAGGGAGAGGAGGCCTTAGTCCAGCAGTGGGAAATTTTCAGACTGTACATGTTGATTGCTTCATTTTTGGTTATTATTTTTTAGTATAACATAAGTTTTACTCCGTTTTTATGTTGGTATAAGGAGTGCAGGATAATTTATAGTGAACAGGTGTTTCTTCTAACCCAAGAACCATCTTATCAGTGCTTTTGTAAGCACGAGATTGTAACACTAGCCGTATCTAAATGCCTAGCTAGGATTATTAACAACCAAAAAAAATCCTAAAAGTTATTACAGGTCTGACGTAAACTTTGAACCTAGAACCTAGCGATCTGCAACCTTACAAGCTACTTAATGTAACATCGCGGAAGTCTGCCGATATAAATAATACCATGAAAGTATGTTAGCCATAAACTTTATCAATATACTCCTAGTGTTTATGGTACATAAACGAAAAGCGATCTTAATATTTTACGTTGACATTATTTTTATGTCACATAACAGGTTTCTAGTTGACGGATATTGTCTTCGCCTTACATAAATCTATTTTATCAAATCATGCAATAAACCAAGAGTGAGGATATTTATGATTTATCGAATCGAACGTTTGGTGGTTGGCTAGGCTGTGATGATTGAGAGGGTCGACTAAACTAGTCAATTAAACTCGTATTCTGTCACTGGTCCTATTTCGAGAACATTCCAGAACGAAAATCGGTTAAATTTATATCGGGGAAAGACTTTATCAAGAGAATTTGACGCGAATACGTTTTAAATTCAAACGTACGTCTGTCAAAGTGGATAAGTGACTTAGAGATCGACAGAAATAAAACTAGCGCTTTCCGAGTGATTTGATTTTCTAGTTTCTACGTTATGCAACTGATTTGTGTCACTTGGAAAATATCGACATAACTTTATTTTCAACCAGTACGGTTACAATAATATACAGTTAAAGCTACTAAAACTATATCATGGTTAAAATAAGAGTGACTTTTTTGGCTCTGATACTTCATTTAGTCTGTATGTATTAAATAATACATATTTATGTGCAAAATAAAAAAAAAAAACATGTATTGACCCTCGTACCCATGTATGATTTTCTGAATTAAGTAAGAATGTGTTATAATTTTAGTATTTCATCAAGTTTATTTTCAAAATAAAGCAATATAATTAAGATCTGTGTAATTACTAAGCTATGTGTGCTACAGTTAAGCTGCAACTATATTGTTAACTACTAATAGCTTATGAGCCTAAAATGTAATGCCCGAAACTCTATATAACTTAACATCCCCAAAAAAACTCGATTATGACGCCTGCCATAAGGTATATTATTGGTGACTAAAAATATATCGAAATGCAATCAAATTCCGCAATAGTTTTATTAAATCTAATATAAATAATGATTATTAATTAAATCGTAAATAATTTGATTATTAATGAATTCGAAGCTGCAACAACAAAAACAAATGCAAAAGTCGTCGACAATCTGTAACAGAATGACACAACAATAATAACCACCCATAAGAAATAAATACAATCTATATATCACCGTAGAATTGTAAATACCATTAGATTGTAATCTATCTCGCGAGATTGTAAACTGCCGAAATATTCTGAACGATGATTTAATTCAAAATAAAACGTCAAAAAATTTCGATAGTTCATGATATTTCGGTTAGATTAGGTTAGTGTTTATAATTTAACTGAAATTACGCACTTTAATGGATTATAATCTACTGAAAAATAATGCGTTAAATTTTAAGCGGTATGTTACGGTTCACAATCTCGGGAGATAGATTATAATCTAACGGTATTTACAATTTTACGGTGACATATACAAGCAAATAGGGATTGTCTTGTTGACTATCAATGTCGTTAGTGTCATTTTGGCAAAACGTGAATATTTTAACAAATATCTACATTCGCAAGTCACTTCCCGCTATACGCTTAGATCTTTTAAACTAAGCAACGGATTTTAATGCGGTTTTCGTCAAATAATAGTGATTCAAGAGGAAGGTTTATGTGTATATGATATAATACATGCATAGTAAAGAAAAGCCGAGAAGTTCTACTTTCTTAACCGAAACAAAAACAATATTTTTTCATTTTTATGTTCGGTCTTTAGTGTAAAAGTTATATATATATATATATATATGGATCCTTATTGAACCCGTGTGATGTCGTAAAAAACCGTAATAAAAGTACATAATTTGTAAATTGGCAAAAAAATTGTTTTTAAGACAACATAAAAATATTCATAATCGTAGCACAACACTATTATTATACAAATATACTATTATTCATATAAATATTATTAATAGTACATCTATGTAATTATTTGAAACATTTCGTATCTATTCATAATATTTTTAGTAATATATTATTACTATTTTAAAGTTATATATCAGTTATCTCGAAAAACGGCAAATGATACAAATTCCATATTTATCTGATTTCAAAAAAAGAATTAGGTTCTCATTTCGGTTGTATTTTTTTTGTTTGTTATCTCAGAACTCCATTTATAAACCGTTTTTTTTTTGTTTTAAATACTTCCTGTTGGTTCCATTTAAATTTGGAAAAATACGTCGTTTGTAAATTTACAGGCAGTTAATGCTGAGGATAAAAAAAAAAAAATTGCCTCACGGCTTTACCTGTATTTAATTTGAATCGTACCTACCTGTTTCGTGCAGTATGCGAAATTGGCCTTACGTAGATGGTAACAGCTGTGCTATTTAGGATCATAACGTAAAGCTATGTAGCCCATAACCCAACTCAATTTTTTTTTAAATATGTTTTTTAGTTATAAATATCCAGCATGCAAATTTACGTTTGTTTAACTAAAGTACATGTAACTTCATTGATTAACCCACAGAGAGCGAACTATGTAATCTTACGGGAACTGTAGATACTTATATAATATAATGGTCTTGGTACAATGTGGGTTATAATTAATCTGTTACAATCCTAATTTAGTATGTTACTAAATTTGTATTTGGTTAATACTTGCCACCTTAGAGGAATGATTACTCGTAATTAAAATTAATTCCAAATTAAGTTGAACAGGCATTAAAACAGTCTTATCAATTAGCCATAAGGGATTCTTTATTGCTATTGCTTAAAATTTATTTGAGGCAATAACGTTTTTGTGGTTTTTGCTATTGTTTATATTTTGGTAGGAATTGAGGTAGTGGGTATTATGATAGGTATTGTGGTTTTTACAATAGTAAGCTTCAAAATTATTCACGGTACAGGTCCTTAAACCCGGGTGATCTATACCATATCCGTAATACCCACATTGCGGAAACCACAACACCTTGTTATTATTTTGATTGGTAATCACAAATATTTCTAGGTCCGTGCCTTCCAATAGGTAGGTAGTAACATTAATAGTCCGAGATAAGGTTCATATCTGTGTTATTACTAACGCATACGGCCTGTATACCGTCCAGCTATCGGTAGGTTACATTATAAAAGATGTTTTCAATATTATTATAGGTCACGTCAGTCCTTTAAAAATGTAAATTTAGTGCGCTCAACCCGCTATAAAGGACAGATTCGCCGCGGTCCTTTTGTGTGAAAATTTGAAAGTTCTATTGGAAAACAATTTTGCTAGAATATTTCAGTCTAAGCTAGACCCGCATTTTTCTGTAGGGTTTATTTAAATTCTGAACTGTTTACTAAACAACATTGAAGGTGTTTTCAAACGTCAGTATGAAGTTTGAATATTAGAAGATGTTCTTGACCTATCTAGGCAGCTTGCCAGCGTAATCGAACAGGCGCTCTAGGTACATTTGACTTAACTTTTGTGAACTAAGGCCGCAACGTATATTATTGTTTTTATATATATTTAATTGATACTGAAAATATACAATAAACTTAAACGAAAAGAAAAACGAAACAACTTTATTGCTATCAATGTATGTTAGTAGTATTAAATGTACTATTTTATTAATTTATGTACCTGTTACTTGTCGCACGCGATTTCGCTCGCGTTTTAAGGCACAGACTTCTGTCGTACAGACTATTAAGTCTGAGTAAAAAAGTCTATCGACAAAATGTCTGTACGGACTTTTCATTACGTCCGACTTTTAGTTGAGGATGGAGAGTTTTTAAATTTTCTTAGTATTATCGTTGCAAACCAACCAAATTTATTAATTTAATTATTTTGCTCCAAATAATACGCAGACATACTAACACTTTCAACTTTCTTGGATAGCTCCGTCATTTTTATGCAAACTCAGACATTTCCAATACACCGACCTTTGTCTGCGCTGCTAAGTTGCACAAACAAAATTCAATAGAAGTCTGTACCAAGACTGTGTCGTGTGGACCTACCGTTAGTTGTGACGGTTGTCAGATGAGTATGAAAAAGGTTCTATGTCCTATGTCATTCCTTGGCATTCAAGCTTTTTTCATATCAAATTTCATAAAATTTAATTAAGTGGTTTATTCGCGAAAACAGACAGAGTTACTTTTGCATTTATAATATAAATGTCTTATTTACTTCATGAGTTAAATATTTATTCATTTTTTTAATTTATAAACTCGTTGGTGTTATCATTAGTTATTTTAGAGTAAGTATTTACTTTTAAATATTAAAACAATTTAGTATTTATTTTAGTTATAATATAGTATTTTACTGCAAGAGTGGTAGATATAAAATAAAGAACGGTTAATTTTAGATTTATATATAGAAATGTAAGGAATGCTCGAGATGACATTCTATGCATAGATCGGTTCATAATTCTGGGATTCCATCATTATTTGCGGTAAGCGTGACCTACCGATAGATATTAATTTATATATCGAGTAAACGGAAAATGCCTTATTATATTTTTTTATATTATCAATGCGATCATTCATGTTTCTTACTGAATCATTTAAATAAAAACAATAATGTATTTTTATTATAGGTATAAACACATAAATATACTAAAAAATGCTGTAGGTTTAAAGCATATTAAAGTAAAATATTTCACTCATTATAAATATGTAACTACGGTGCATTAAAAGTTGCTTAAACAAAAACGAAGTTCTATTTGGTTGTAGGTAGGTCTGTGTAGGTACCCCTACAGAGCGCACAATATACCGTATAACAGCAAGAACCAAACGGCTGTATACCGGTTTGATGCGATCGATCCGCTGTAAATACAAGTTTAAGGGATGACATATTATATAATAACGTCTAGTAGAGGAACAGTAAAAAAATGCGGTTTAATAAATACTCTGCCAAATATTACGGGTTCAAACCAGAAAAAGCACCGATGAGTTTTAATGATGTGCTTAATTTGTGTTTAAAAATTTATCGCGTGTTTAGTGGTTAAGAAAACATTCTAAGGAAGACTTTTCTTTAATTGCCAGCAAGGCACACCAATAATTTAGTAAACATAGTTAAAAAATATATTTTTCGAGTCAAGTTGTGTTCAAGCCTTTGATCTCAATAATAACGCATAAATAGATTGAATGATACTCTTGACTGTGTCGGTATCATCGAGTATGAATCCTTACGTGAATCGTAAGGACAAGTGCCATTATTGGTTGTCGAAATGGATTTTGCTGGAAGCGGCTGCCGAGTCGAGTGCCATTAGCGCTCTCTCATAATTTTATTACACTTAAGTGATATAGTGATTTAACTGCACCTTTACTTTTAAGTTACAAAAATGAGTATCTGTTTCTGTTCATGTGTTCGTATATTTCTAGAAATTTCGAAGATTATTCTACGAATGCAAATGTGTGGGTAAACATTTAACAGAACTAGATTATTTATCCATACTGGCAATACTAAATGATGGCTAGACATATTATCCACATTTATTAATAACAAAAAAAAATATATCTTCTACAATAACATCTGACATTTGTTTCTATGGGACTTCTAATTGACGCGTATACTATAAAAAAGATATATTTTTGTAAACGGTGTGTCAATAAACGTAGAAGCCATTTTTTTTTCAATGCAACGGTTTTTATCTTCCTAGCAAAGACACTGCACAGTGATGCCTGTCCAAGTTCGAACGGGCAATCTTCAATTACGATGGATGTGATGGATGTGTGCCCAATAGTTTATTTCATATATATCATAACTATTATATTATCCTAAATAGAATTCTATTTACATTCATATATTTAAATAAGCATATAGGATACATTTTTTGCAAGCATTGCGCGACGCGGAATGCTAGTTTCCATATTTCCAATAAACTAAATTATTCCCCTATTCTATATTTCCTGTAAAATCTTTTGTAATCCCGAAACTGCAATGGTACACGCGATTTTTTTTTTTTTTTTGTTTAACTTAATATAGTCATTTTCGTTTCGAATGCGGACATTGTGATTAATTTTTGTTATTTTTTATAAAAAAAATCCTCTCGGGTAAAACTTCTTAGGGTATGTTTTATTTATCGTGTCAATTTTTCTATGAATGTGATTTCCTTTTTTACTTTCTATGTTTAAATTGTGAAATAATCATTTTACTTTTGAATAGATTTTTTTTTTTCCTTAATGAAGTTATGGTCTTGACGACCTCCATGGTCGAGTAGTGTGTACACCGGTTTTCATGGGTACGCCACTCCGAGGTCCCGGGTTCGATTCCCGGCCGAGTCGATGTAGAAAAAGTTCATTAGTTTTCTATGTTGTCTTGGGTTTGGGTGTTTGTGGTACCGTCGTTACTTCTGATTTTCCATAACACAACTGCTTTAGCTACTTACAATGGGATCAGAGTAATGTATGTGATGTTATCCAATATTTATTATTTATATTTATTTATAATTTTTTGTTATTCCAAATATAGTTTGCAAACCTTTAATTTCTCTTTTATAAGCTTTTAGTGTTATTAAAATGTACTCACAAACAAAAAAGTACGAGTTTGAAACATTAATATAACTAGATTATGATCTATTTTATAAATAGCAAAGAATTAATTAGACCATTAGAAAAGAAGTGGCGTCCTCTTACAGAGATAATAATATTAATTAATCAAAAATCATCCATTCTTACATTTCTCTGGGACTGAAAATGTTATAAGCCTTGAACCTTTACCTCTTTAATCAGCTCGATAATAAAAACTTTATCTACTTTTTGTTTACAAAACTACTTAATAAGTAAGAAATTTAAAATATATTCTCCTTTGAGATTTTAGTAAAATTCGACATAAGGTTTTCGGTTTTCTCACAAAGTTTTTCTTAATTCAAATGATTAAACATAAATCAAGCAAATGAAATGTCAGTGGTGCTTGTCCGGGTTATATAGTACAATGAGGTGTATAATTAATTGTATATGAACATAAAAAGAAAAAATCTGGTTCTTTTTTTCTCGGCTTTTCTCTACTGTAATATACGTGTCTATACATACAACCTTCGAAATGAATTGTTTTTTTGTTGAACACCGCATTAAAATACGTTGCGTAGTTTAAGAGATCTAAGCGTACAGACAGCGACTTTGTTTTATACTATTTAGATATTAGCTACATTTAAATGAATTGTTCTCTGCCACTGAACCCTAAAAAGAAAGCAGCGCGCCGGTAATTCATAAATATATTTTTTTTAAATATTCCTTTTTAACACGACAAGAGAATACTTTATTGTTAGTCTGTTTTAATAGAATGACTTAAAATTTGAATATGTATATTTTAGAAAGGTGGACAGGCAAATACACCACGTAGTGTTAAGTTACATTCGTCCATAGACACTTCTTACTTTTTTAATACACCACCAAAAGTAGGTATTTTTGTTGGGCACTATATTAAAATATGAGTGGATGTTACCTAGCCAGTACAAATTCATATCATCATCATCATAATCATCATCATCATAATCATCATCACCATCATCATCATCATAATCATCATCATCATCATCATAATCATCATCATCACCATCATCATCATCATAATCATCATCATCATAATTATCATCATCACCATCATCATCATCATAATCATCATCATCATCATCATAATCATCATCATCACCATCATCATCATCATAATCATCATCATCATAATTATCATCATCACCATCATCATCATCATAATCATCATCATCATCATAATCATCATCATCATCATCATCATCATCATAATCATCATCATCATAATCATCATCATCATCATAATCATCATCATCATAATCATCATCACCATCATCATCATCATAATCATCATCATCATAATCATCATCATCACCATCATCATCATCATAATCATCATCATCATCATAATCATCATCATCACCATCATCATCATCATAATCATCATCATCATAATTATCATCATCACCATCATCATCATCATAATCATCATCATCATAATCATCATCATCATAATCATCATCATCATAATCATCATCATCATAATTATCATCATCACCATCATCATCATCATAATCATCATCATCATCATAATCATCATCATCATCATCATCATCATCATAATCATCATCATCATAATCATCATCATCATCATAATCATCATCATCATAATCATCATCACCATCATCATCATCATAATCATCATCATCATAATCATCATCATCACCATCATCATCATCATAATCATCATCATCATCATAATCATCATCATCACCATCATCATCATCATAATCATCATCATCATAATTATCATCATCACCATCATCATCATCATAATCATCATCACCATCATAATCATCATCATTTGTTATTTGACATTGATATCGATATCGATATCAAATAACAAATGATGATGATGGTGGTGATGATGATGATTATGATGATGATGATGATTATGATGATGATGATTATGATGATGATTATGATGATGATGATTATGATGATGATGATGGTGATGATGATGATTATGATGATGATGATTATGATGATGATGATTATGATGATGATGATGGTGATGATGATTATGATGATGATGATTATGATGATGATGATGATTATGATGATGATGATTATGATGATGATGATGATGATGATGATTATGATGATGATGATTATGATGATGATGATTATGATGATGATGATGATGATGATGATTATGATGATGATGATTATGATGATGATGATGATGATTATGATGATGATGATTATGATGATGATGATGGTGATGATGATTATGATGATGATGATTATGATGATGATGGTGATGATGATGATGGTGATGATGATAATTATGATGATGATGATGATGATGATTATGATGATGATGATGATGATTATGATGATGATGATTATGATGATGATGATTATGATGATGATGATGATGATGATTATGATGATGATGATTATGATGATGATGATGATGATGATTATGATGATGATGATGATGATTATGATGATGATGATTATGATGATGATGATTTTGATGATGATGATTATGATGATGATGATGGTGATGATGATTATGATGATGATGATGGTGATGATGATAATTATGATGATGATGATTATGATGATGATGATTATGATGATGATGATGGTGATGATGATGATTATGATGATGATGATTATGATGATGATGATGATGATGATGATGATGATGATGATTATGATGATGATGATTATGATGATGATGATATGAATTTGTACTGGCTAGGTAACATCCACTCATATTTTAATATAGTGCCCAACAAAAATACCTACTTTTGGTGGTGTATTAAAAAAGTAAGAAGTGTCTATGGACGAATGTAACTTAACACTACGTGGTGTATTTGCCTGTCCACCTTTCTAAAATATACATATTCAAATTTTAAGTCATTCTATTAAAACAGACTAACAATAAAGTATTCTCTTGTCGTGTTAAAAAGGAATATTTAAAAAAAATATATTTATGAATTACCGGCGCGCTGCTTTCTTTTTAGGGTTCAGTGGCAGAGAACAATTCATTTAAATGTAGCTAATATCTAAATAGTATAAAACAAAGTCGCTGTCTGTACGCTTAGATCTCTTAAACTACGCAACGTATTTTAATGCGGTGTTCAACAAAAAAACAATTCATTTCGAAGGTTGTATGTATAGACACGTATATTACAGTAGAGAAAAGCCGAGAAAAAAAGAACCAGATTTTTTCTTTTTATGTTCATATACAATTAATTATACACCTCATTGTACTATATAACCCGGACAAGCACCACTGACATTTCATTTGCTTGATTTATGTTTAATCATTTGAATTAAGAAAAACTTTGTGAGAAAACCGAAAACCTTATGTCGAATTTTACTAAAATCTCAAAGGAGAATATATTTTAAATTTCTTACTTATTAAGTAGTTTTGTAAACAAAAAGTAGATAAAGTTTTTATTATCGAGCTGATTAAAGAGGTAAAGGTTCAAGGCTTATAACATTTTCAGTCCCAGAGAAATGTAAGAATGGATGATTTTTGATCATCATCATCATAATCATCATCATCATAATCATCATCATCATCATCATCATAATCATCATCATCATAATCATCATCATCATAATCATCATCATCATAATCATCATCATCATAATCATCATCATCACCACCATCATCATCATTTGTTATTTGACATTGATATTGATATCGATATCGATATCGATGTCGATGTCGATGTCGATGTCGATATCGATATCGATATCGATATCAATATCAATATCAATATCAATATCAATATCAATATAAATATAAATATAAATATCAATATAAATATAAATATAAATATAAATATAAATATAAATATAAATATAAATATAAATATAAATATAAATATAAATATAAATATAAATATAAATATAAATATAAATATAAATATAAATATAAATATAAATATAAATATAAATATAAATATAAATATAAATATAAATATAAATATAAATATAAATATAAATATAAATATAAATATAAATATAAATATAAATATAAATATAAATATAAATATAAATATAAATATAAATATAAATATAAATATAAATATAAATATAAATATAAATATAAATATAAATATAAATATAAATATAAATATAAATATAAATATAAATATAAATATAAATATAAATATAAATATAAATATAAATATAAATATAAATATAAATATAAATATAAATATAAATATAAATATAAATATAAATATAAATATAAATATAAATATAAATATAAATATAAATATAAATATAAATATAAATATAAATATAAATATAAATATAAATATAAATATAAATATAAATATAAATATAAATATAAATATAAATATAAATATAAATATAAATATAAATATAAATATAAATATAAATATAAATATAAATATAAATATAAATATAAATATAAATATAAATATAAATATAAATATAAATATAAATATAAATATAAATATAAATATAAATATAAATATAAATATAAATATAAATATAAATATAAATATAAATATAAATATAAATATAAATATAAATATAAATATAAATATAAATATAAATATAAATATAAATATAAATATAAATATAAATATAAATATAAATATAAATATAAATATAAATATAAATATAAATATAAATATAAATATAAATATAAATATAAATATAAATATAAATATAAATATAAATATAAATATAAATATAAATATAAATATAAATATAAATATAAATATAAATATAAATATAAATATAAATATAAATATAAATATAAATATAAATATAAATATAAATATAAATATAAATATAAATATAAATATAAATATAAATATAAATATAAATATAAATATAAATATAAATATAAATATAAATATAAATATAAATATAAATATAAATATAAATATAAATATAAATATAAATATAAATATAAATATAAATATAAATATAAATATAAATATAAATATAAATATAAATATAAATATAAATATAAATATTGGACAACATCACATACATTACTCTGATCCCAATGTAAGTAGCTAAAGCACTTGTGTTATGGAAATCAGAAGTAACGACGGTACCACAAACACCCAGACCCAAGACAACATAGAAAACTAATGAAGTTTTGCTACATCGACTCGGCCGGGAATCGAACCCGGAACCTCGGAGTGGCGTACCCATGAAAACCGGTGTACACACTACTCGACCACGGAGGTCGTCGAAATTAAACGGATTTATCGTTATAATTGCTATTAAAATTATTCGAATAAAATCTTGCTTGATTAATTACTTCTATATTTAATTTAATGGTCGGTATTGTGATTGAGACTACCGTGTGAACAAGTAATACACGAACGAATGACCTGACGATAAGCGGTCACGACCAATGCGCCACCAACCACTGGGGCTGAGATGTTATGTCCCTAATGGCTCTTGTTATACTGGCCCACTCACCCTTCAAACCGGAACACAACAATACTAAGTTTTGCTGTGGTGGTAGAATATGTGATGAGTTGATGGTACCTACCCAGACAGGCTTGCACAAATCCCTACCACCAAGTAAAGTTTATTAAGACGATTAAATGGGCTCTGACTGTAGGTCACCTTGATCCAAAAAACATTGGCTCATAAGTATCAAACATATACCGCCAAAGTTCCACCATCTTCAAATCTGAATGTCTGTAACTACACTGTCATACCTCTGAAACGATTGGTAGAATAATGTTGAATGGATCAAACAAGCTTACAAAATCCTAGCACCGGTACTAATTTACTGCAACTTCAGGCGATCGTTGATAAGATTAAGTCTTAATTGTTAATTAAATCTACCTACGTTGAATTTTAAAAGCTTAAAGGAAAATTCTTAGTTGGAACGAGCAGTACAAAATAAGCGTATAATTGTATTGTACTATTTCCGTAATTCAATTTTGTTCTCACAGTGAAAAATACGGGAAGCATACTTTAAAATACCCGGATCGTTACTAAAAATACTTTAAATGCAACCGCCGGAAGAACACACGTACAATACAACAATTTTATCACGAAACTCCGGAGATAAGGGTCACGATACACATGAGAGATAACTTTATCTTCTATGCTCCCAAAAAATGTATATATTTTTTATTGTGTAGTTACGTGGACAGGCAAATGGGTCAGTGATGGTAAGTGGTCGTCACAACTCAAATATTGGCGCTATAAAAAGTATTAACCATTCCTTAGATCATCTCCAACCTTGGTAGTTAAGATTTTATCTACCCATCTTGGTTTACACAAGTTCTACCATCAAGTAAATTGTTATTAGTAAGTAAGTAAATTATTATTGCGTTACTTATGTAAACGATATATATATTTTTTCAAATATACATATTTATAAATTTTCTTAAAATATTTAAAAATATATAAAAAATAAACCATTAGTAGAGAATAATCCTTTAAAATGACATTTCAAAAGATCTTTTCGCTTACTTCGTTGGAGTACAATATAATATTAATTTAATAATCTATAAATATGTTCGAATAATTTTATTTTTCGACAATTATAGTAACAGCCTGTTAATTTCCCACTGCTGGGCTTAGGCCTCCTCTCTCTTTGAGGAGAAGGGTAGGAGCATATTCCACCACGCTGCTCCATCTCCATCCAAATAAGACACATGCAGGTTTCCTCACGATGTTTACCTTCAATGCCGAGCTCGATATGAATTATAAACGCAAATTAAACACATTAAAATTCAGTGGTGCTTGCCTGGGTTTGAACTGGCCATCTCGGGTCTTTTTCGACAATTATTCATGTTCGATAATATAATTGATATGATTTCGTTTGGAAATATGAAGCGGAATATATATCTCATTGAAATCGAATGAATTTAAAGGCGAAATCTAGAATCGCTTATACAGTCATTGATTACTTTAAAAATAGGCGCACAGATAACTTCAAAATTGCATAACAGAAATGAACACAAAGGATTTTTAATAATAAATTAAAACAAAGACTTTTTACCAAAAAACATGAGTCTTATCTGATTTACCTAATGTTATTTATAAAATATTGTAAATTGTTCCCTAATTATTTAATTTATATAAACAATTTAATTAAGAGTTTATCGAATAGATATTTCGAATATCGATAGAGACTTCGAATTAGTGCACGAAGATTTAACTATAGATAGGGCGACAGTCGCTTCAGAATATGTGTATCAAATCAAGAATTTAGACGATGCTGTCACTCGGACGCAAAATTTAATTGGCAAAGCGCCTACAGCGTAATGTTTTGATACGTCACCATGCTAGACAAGAATTTCATATTTAAATATTCTTTTACTTGTCGATCAGTATCTCACATATTATTTTTATCAATGAAATATAAATATCATTAATTTTTTGAAAATAATATTAGTTCTAAATAATTGTCTAAAAGATTGATACAATTTGCGATGAATAGTTTATTACTAACTACTGAGTATTTCCGTCATTCTAAGTAAAATATTTCGAAGGTGACTTTAAGTTTATCTTCTGAAATGACAAATCAAAAGTGCAAGAAAGAGCCTAATTGAATAAAGTATATTTCAAATTTTGATTTCGTTTTCGTGGTCGAGATTATCGACTAAGACCACACATCTAGTATATCCGGGCGATTACATGTCTATTTGCTGTAACCAGCATCAGTAGTGGTTGCCTTAGTTGAAATTTTCAAAAGAGCCAATTCGTATTTAAACTTACAAATAGTAAGTTTCACACAGAGAAATATTTATCTTTTTAGTTGAATAAATATATAATCTATTTGTATAGTTTTGTATTGTCATAGAATTGCAACCTAGAGTTAGAAAGTTGCTAGTTTTACTTCCTTATCTTGAGGAGGACGTCAGGCTGATGATTCTTCATGTAATCTATTTTCTGTTGAATTGTCATAGTTAGATTATAAGTGAACGAATGGGTGCACTGAATAAATATAGCTTAGAAAGTCTTCGTTGAAAACAGTTGCTTGGGTCGAAATCGGTCAGGAAGACATCACAGTATACAAGACTCGCAGATTTAATCTGCTTCCATTAAGGAACCAATCTCCCTAACCAATATGCCAGTAAAATTACATATGCTAAGTTTTGTCTAGAGTAAATTCCAATGCTTTTGCTTTTTATTTTAAATATAATAGTAATAAATAGCTTATTTTTATTCCGTTAAATAAAGAGATATAGCAAAGGCTGAAAATTTTGGCGTGATTTTTTAAGAAATATATTTATACGATACATTTTTTTTTAAATAACTCCGCCGACTTTTACCTAGCGTAATTACGGGGTTGTTGGTCTGGTGTCCATATCATAATGTATACTCGGAGACACTCGTAACGTATACTTGTGAACAAATGTTTACAAATATACACAAATATGAACTGGTTGTGTCTTCCACCCACTCGCTAGTTATTCTTCCTCCAAATGTGTCCCGGTACATAACGTCTTAGATAACATGCCTCACGGTGACCTGCCCACTTATAATAAATCATTATTAAATTAAAAATTATATTTACATAAGATTTATTAACATTTAGGTCTTAATTGGACACAAATAAAAATTAAAAATTGTTACTAGATACTAGATCCTCTGGGCCAAAAATGAACCAGACACAGTCCTATCGATCGCCGGTCATCATTAAATAAAAATATAAATAAATCCAGTATAAATTATCTTTAGCAAACAGAGGAGAAAAAGGTAAATGAACTGTTTTGTCTTTGCGTTGATTATATACTTATTATTAAAAAAAAAAAACTGGTATCAAGTTCTTGTTTTATGAATATGATCAAGTCTAAAATTGTACTACAAATGTAATCAATTCAAATCAATCAGCAACGATCAAAGCAATCAGCAAAATATTTGTAAACAAGGAACATGGGTCCTATTATTTACTCTGTAGTATTGGACGGATTTTACTTTTGTTTACAAACAATTTACCAATACTCTAGCGACAATGAAACATTATTAAATCCTGAGTTTGAGAAAACCATTATGTGTATATTCTTTGTATTATAACGAGACACCACAGAATATACTTATCCAGTATTCCTAATCAAAAGCTACGATAATAACAATTTTGCTTATTTTAACATAGCATTGATTAGGTTATTATAATAAAAAAAAAAAAATATATGACAAAATATAAGTCAACAATATTCGTAGTAGATAGGGGGCACAAAAATATGGCAGAACATCATATTGTTACGGCATTCAAGGTAGTCTTACGAGCGAGCATTAAAGTTGGTCTCAAAAGTGCACGAAAGTGCGCCAAAAATTCCTTTCACATTTTTTGATGTAAAAATTCAGCGATCCCCGTTCAGTTTTGCCAAATATAATTAAATCTTCTTAACAAAATTAAATGATGAAACAAAATATTCTTTATGGAACGTTACGCGACCAAGATGGGCAAAAAGTAACGGAATACCAGCAAAAAAGTTGCAATATAATATCCGCTATCCGTCATATGTCGTTGTCATATTGCTTATATTACTTGGAATAGTTCTGCGAATAACTGACGGCAAATGGGTCAAAGTTAGTAAAGATATTTAGGCTTTAAGTAAAGTCACCTAAGTCCGGTGACAGGGTTTTCTGGAAGCCCGTCTAATTACATAACTCCCTCTAGTCAGTTATTCTGCCGCTAAAAGGTTTGAATAACACACGAAGCATTTATGTAGTATTAGGTGAACTTTTGGCTTTTTTTTTATGATATCGGTAGGCGGACGAGAAAATGGGCCACCTGATTGAAAGAGGTCACCACTGACAATGACAAGACAATGGCGCTGTAAGAAATAATAACCATTCCTTACATCGCCACCGACCTTGGGAACTAAATGTTATGTCCCTTGTGCCTGTAGTTACACTGGGCTCACTCACCCTTCAAGCCGGTATACAACAATACTGAGTAGTGTTGTTTGGCGGCAGAATATCTGATAAGACTTGCACAAAGCCCTACCATCAAGTAAAAGATTTGCATTACACATACATTTCTACCGAACGACAGTTGAGAAACATTGTAGAAAAACTGCAAAATTGTGGCTATTTTCGGTCCTCTACTTATTTATATGCTCAGTAGTCGGACTTTAAACAAAGATTGCGGTCTCAAACCTAGCCCAGCTCCACTGTGATCGCATGTGCTTAATATTTGTTAATAATTCATCTCGTGATTGATACCGAGGATGAAGATAAAAGTAGCAAGGAAATCATTTGTTAAATAAAATTCCATCTCAGCAGCAGTGGAAGAAATGGTTTTCATAAGATTTATTCTATTTTAACGTATAAATATTATAATTCAGATAGAGAAACGCTAAATAAAAATCCAAAATATTTATATTTTAATTAATTTTGATATACTTTTAATTAGGACCTTATGTGACTACTACAATGATAATATAAATATAATATCTCAAACCCTTTGAGAACATGTTTCAAGTTCAGATCCAGTGATATTCCAGTATATTAAATAAATAAAATATATATCATGGGAGCATATGATTCGCTTCGAGCGGACATTTTGATAAGGGTCCTTTTCAGTGATAGTGCCGAGAGCATTTAAAATATATTTATTTTGTGTTAAGAATAATACGCTTACATCTGATTAAATTTTAAAAGAGTTTTTCGTCTATATTCCTATAAAATTATATGAATTCGATTTTATATTAAATTCAACAACGGTTGGATTTCATTTTATTAGTTCCGATTAAATCTATTTTGTACAAAATCAGCGATCAACATGTTCATCATAATACCACAGAAGTAATTAATATATAGATATATTATATTAACGTATTATTATCGATAAAATAATCGTTTACGCATAAACAATATAGTCGTAACATTGAACAAAGCCACCATCTCTCGGAGTAAGGAATCGATTATTCGATTCATCCGATCGACCTTGGCAATTAATCCGGGATTGAATTGAGGCTTGTACCACATTGCCAACATCAGCCTGTATGTGAATCGACATTCATTAAGTCGCGTCTCTACGTCGCAGTTAAACTACAAACTATGGTTCTGTAATTATCTTTTCATAATTACATAAACAATTCGTTGTTCAATTGTATAATTTAATTTATACGTTATAAACTACGAATTGTAATTGAATACTTTATATTTTATTGATAATTATAAGTCCTCTCAATTAAATGTGTAATCGTTCGTCGAATTCAAAAATAGAACGAGATTACCAATTAATTTTTTTGTGTTATTCCTTTATTTTGCCGGTTAGATAAGGATTTTGATCATTCTTACTTCGGGGGATCCATTATAATTAAGAAAAATCGATAAGTAGATACGAAATGTAAAGAAAAAACTTTGTCCGTCTCCGCGAAGCCAATTCATTCTTCCTTGGGCAAAGTATACGCTTCTAGTTCGTACTTTTAGTTTTTGAATATAATAAATAAATATAAAAATATCGTACTCAAAACTGGTAATTCGTAAAAAGATTTCTTGCAGTATATAAAACAATTTAACTCTGTTTAATCAATATACCTGTATAATGTAATTGGCGGTAAATTCAGTACCATTATAAAAGCAAAGAGAAAGGACTATCGGAGAGTGTTACCAATTAAACAGTGATTGATAAATATTGTACACAATTCTTATGTCACAGCTACTCGTAGTATATTTGATTAAGTTTTTTTTTTTAAATTAAACATGACGTGTTACTTTTTGAAGTCAAACGAAACATGCGCTTAAGCTTCAGATTCAACTCCCTTGTTTGTTATAAGAACAAGTATTACGTTAAATAAAACGTAACACGATACGTTTACGATACGTCAGCACAACGTTAACTAAAATTAAAATAGTTATATTTCAAAAATTTACTGGTATATTTTTTTATGATACTTCAAATATATTCTGTAAAAATTAATTGAAACTCACCGCGATGTGTGACATTTACTAATGATGATGTCGTCCTGATCGATTTAGGCCAGGGCACCCAATCTCAAGGGAGACCAGCCGATGGGGTTAACGCAGGACATATTTTAGTGCATAAATATGTGCGGAAACACTGGTGAAATCTTTATTTCCTCACACTCATGATGCGATGACTCGGCAAATACGACACGACCGAAAAGAGATCGGGCGCAGGACCAACGACTTTAGGTGATTTTTATGGTATGACAATTTTTTACTGAACTGAACTTTTCGACAGATAAACTGGATTTCTGTGGAGATCTGTGGCCCTTTATCTAACCACTAGGCTGATTGAAATATAGTAAGTAAGTCGCTTTTCAACACGAGTGAGACACGAATAGTAGCGTCATGTCAATTTAGTATCGTATAATTCTACGATATATTTATTTTCTATAAAAAAAAATTGACTTACGAAAGAAACCTTAAATAAAAGAAAAGTACTTTCAAATACATATGTATCAGGGCAGTTTTATAAGATGAAGTTTGAAAAAATATTGAATGTCAGAACACGTCACTTGAGAGTTTAATAAGAAAAGTTTTTCATACGAGTATTTTCTAGTTCATACATATAATATTAAAAAGTTTCAGTCAAGTACTAGACTTTTAAATATTTCTTAGTTTTCAATAATTTATTTCATATTCGAATAAATGCCTTAAATATCGATATACATTTTTATTTAGTGGTATCTTGTGAACAATTCTTCGAAAAAAATTTTTTTTTCGTGATTTATTTAAGTATATGATATGGAGTTGTGAATTTGACGAATTAGTGATAGCTTGTTCTTTGTCTGTGTTCAGTTTATTTTTGTACTGAAATATATCAAAAAAAATCCAGTAATAAGATATAAACAGTTTTTTAGGTTACGAACTTCATACTAAAAGCATATCACGACACGTTTGAGTGAACCGTATGATACGAATATTTTATATTGTCTTGTATTTCGTATAATGTTTTGAGTCTCGCTCAAAAATATATCATAATATTACAATACAATATATTATTAATATAATATTATGATATATATTATGATATATTAACAGACTATAACATATCGCTTGATTTCATCAAAGTTAACCTTAGAAACCATTAATTTCATACATAACATTTTTTTCTGTGACGAGAAAATAGGCCACCTGATGGTAAATGGTCACCACCGTTCATAGACAATGGCTCTTTAAGAAATATTACACCAGCCATGTACCAATGCGCCACCAACCTTGGGAACTAAGACGTTATGTCCTTTGTGCCTGTAGTTACACTGGCCCACTCACAATTCAAACCGGGACACAACAACACTGAGTACTGCTGTTTGGCTGTAGAATATCTGATGAGTATTTGTTACCCACCCAGACGGTCTTAGTGGCTTTTTAAGGATCGTCAACAACAAAATATCTATTTATCACGTTAAGCATCAAGTTAAGACAAAACATGGTCCAATATTTAGCCGGAGTTTAATCTTGTACTAATCTCTTGAAGGGTGTGCAAGTAAAACAAAGTTAGGCGGAGCCGAATTAGTTGTTTGGTTTAGTTGTGCGAGTAAAGGCGTGCGAAATTACGTGATAAACAAGAGTTAGACGTAGTTTGTAGCTTTTTCAAATTATTTTACTTGTTATTTATCTTGTAAGCAAATCTACGTAAACGTAATGAAATATAATATTTTACGCGCAGTTGAAATTCTCATTACATGTGTCGGAAGCTAGGACTATTACACTATGATTTTCCAAAAATAAAAATATTCTAATGTCAAGTATCAGAATTTCAACTGATGCAGATTCCTTCGAGATATTAATCTTTACGTAAATAATATTTCATAAAATTATTTTCAAATTTGGAATTTATAAAAAAAAAAAAACTCATAATATTTGTTTATCTAATGTGGTTGTACGCATTCCGTCATCCAGCGAGAAGGTTAATACCATTCTCTTACGAGACAACATAGTTCATAGTTTACGTAACAAAGGAGTAATGTTACTTTTAATACATAACGGAAATACAACAATATTCTTGTAATAAAATATCTCTCGGTATTTGTATATGACCACCTGCATCCTGTATGTACATTTGTCGGTACTCGTATAATACCATTAATGGATGTTCTATATGAATAGGCGTCAATAAATAAATATATTAGTCTTTAATTCTGATACATACCTATAATGTCATTTCATATATGTAATCAAACATTGTTCATAATCGCATTAATGTGTTATATAGATTTATTATTAATTTTATACGAGTGACGCATCCTCGCATTGTGTCAGTCGTGGTACGTTATCTTATAGCGTAGGCCGATTTTTGTCCCAGTGATTATGGGACGATAGCTGCACATAAAAAATCGGTTATGGTCTCGTTTTAAAGAGCTCCAGCCGTAGATGTGCTGAAAAATAAAGAGGATTCTTGATTGTTGTACAAATTACTGAATTTTTACAATTTAACAAATAATTAATTTTAGAGAATGGAAAGAAGTTACTGGTCGGTTAGAGAGCGTCACGGCTTAATAAAAAAAAATGAAAAACGTTTACAAATTAAAGTGATTTGTTATCAACTTAACTCATGTATACTATTTGACATAATTTTTTTATTTAAATTATGTTTCATAATTTTGACGCCAAAAGTTATATGAGTGACTTGCAGTTTACAATGAAATAAAATCAATATAAAAGATTTCATAGATTTCGAAATTCCTAATTTTCGCGCGCGATCCTCTAGTAATTATGAATTATGGATTATGTTAAAAATATTTAGATTTAGATTTAGAATACTTTTCATATTATTTTCTGATATGGAAAAAATATTACTTTTTTGGGGTTCAAGCTACCCTTTATGACATATTTCATCAAAATCAATTCCACGGCTTAAAAGTGAATACTTATCTCAGTGTTATTGCTTTCGCAATATCTATGGATAAGGAAAATTTTAGTACGCAGCGATTTTTTAGCGCTACTTTTAGCCCTCTAATTAGAATTAGAAGTGATACTGGCAAAATATTTCATGGACTAAAACCGTTTCCTTGTAAATTGAAGTTGGCTTTATTTTTATTAGCACAACCTTGAGACTATATTAAAACATTTTTCATAAGTCAGTCTATACACTAAATATACACAATGAAAATTATGGAATGGGTGCCAGACCTTTTACACTATTTACAATTACTAGCACTTAACTACACAATAGATATGTTACCTAGAATAGGGATTGAAAGGCGCATATTACATACCTTAGGCAGGAGGACATTGGAATGCCAGCCTACCGCGCGCCGACATATTCAAATGCGGGGTGCCTGGACGCTCAGCATTAGAATTAGTCAGATGGACATTTCCGATTGGTCCGGATACAGTGATAAACGTTGACACACGCGAAAGTAATTTATTTCGATTGTGCACTATAATGTACTTTTTTAAATACTTGACCTTTAAAATGTTTAACAGACGTTTACATATTTTTAACCGATTTAAGAAACGGAGGAGATTAAATTCGTTAGAACCTGAATACATTTTTTTTTAAATCTACAAATGATGATTAAATTGGAGAAGTTGTATATAATTATAATTACGTAGGTATTAAATAGTTATAATAATAAGTAAAACTAATAGGTAAATTAGTTTATTGTATATTCATCAAAATCAGGGGATTTTTATTAATGGGTGTTTAGTTATGTAGATTTTTGTACCGTAATTGTAAAATAAATTTATATTATAGGTTTGGGTTAGAAGTTAGAAAATCGTATGTAAATGTAATCAATTATTTTTCTCTTTCTAGCTTGTATTTTTTTTAACTCGTTTTTTATTTACAAATAAAATTTATTTATTAAAACAATACATACAACACAACTACAATGTACGTTTTTACGTATATAACCAGTCGTACAGTAAAGTTTAACATATATAAGTAGATATCTGACATTTCACGACCGATTTATCCGAGCGAGCGATGAAGTTTTTTTCCTCACTGAATTCAGTTTGACAGCGAGGGAATAATGACTAATGTCTTCTGGTAATACATTGAAAAACTTTCCGTCTGTTTGGTTGATGAGTATCAACTTCGTACAAAAAGGTTTTCCGCGTCAACGATGGGTGCAATTAAACGGACAAGTCCTGCGCGATGGACCATGAATTTGGCGACTGTAAACTAGTCGCTTTAGATCCCTTATAATATGATCTGAAGATGAAATGGTTGAGATATTATTTAGATATTACGGATGCAAAAAAAATGTTTAGTAAAAAAAATACATTCTATTTACAAATAAATGAACAGAAAATATAGAATTAAAAAAAAAAAACAACACAAAAATAACTACACTATAAACCTAGTACGTCCTTGCTTGGAGTTCAAACTCGCTTCGTACTATATTTTATCAAATTTGTTTCAATGGTTTAGTCGCGACTGCGTAATAGACAGATATAATTACTTCGGCATTAGTAATATTAGTTATATATAATATAACTTTTTATGGCAAACCCCTAAAATCCGAGCGAAACCGCATGCGATGAGTAGTTATAAATATATAAGATATACATTAATTTTATTATGTTAACAGGGTCTTAACCATTCATTAGTAATGTTCTCGGAAAATACATTATGCCTAAAGAAAAAAAAAACATCTCACGATATTATAATTTTTCGATATTTATATTTGGGATGATCGATCGAGCCTTCATAAGTATTTAATCTCTTATAGACTTTGACTTTGTAAAATGTTTTTACATAACTTACCGTGGAGAAAATATGATTATAAATTTGGGCTAAACAAGTTTATATTCTTTTATAGAAACAATTTAACTTATACAACAATTTAAGAATGAAATAATATATTTACTATAATACAACAAAAAAATAAACTTTTTTGAGTTATAGAAGATATTGGAAATTGCAAGAAACGAAATTCTTAATTATTTTAAAATAATATATTTTATTTCATGTGGTATACATTTTTATAAACACAAATTGTCACCTGCGGCTTTGCTCGCGTTTTAGGGGTTGGTGATCAGGTGTTAGGTATAAAAAAATAGCCTATAGCTTTCATCAAAGGCAGACAGATTTACTTTCATGCGTTTATAATATTAGTACAGTTTAATGTTTATGCTATACCTAGCTAACTAATATATTATATTAATAAAACATAATATACTTGAATTTTAAAATTGAAACTAAACTATGACATAATAGAGAACGTCCAGAAACAGTAGTCAGAAAATTATTAATAAAATAATATTGAAAATTATATGTATAATATTATTATATATTCTTTATTAATAAATTTCACCCGCGTAAAATCAAGGTACGTAGCTAGTTTATGATAAATGATATGTTAATTTTAAATTACAATCTGTGCTAATATTAAAGTTCGATGTCAAAGAGAATATCTTGTATTTAATTTTATATTCTGATAAAAGAACAATTTTACCATTTATTTTATTTTCAACTAGCTGTGCCCGCGACTTCGTGCGCGTTTGAATTTAACAAATAAGTTATTGTTGTAGCCTAAGTTACTCCTTATTACATCAGCTATCTGCCAGTGAAAGTCCCGTCAAAATCGGTCCAGCCGTTCCAGAGATTAGCCGGAACAAACAGACAGTGTATACATACATATGCATTTAGTAAAAAGCGGTTATTTTAATATTACGAACAGACACTCCAATTTGATTATATGTTTAGATAGTGCGTAGTAAACTTTTATATATAATTTATATCTATAACATGGGTGTGACGATAACTGAATTCAGCGGTTTCGTTGCTGAGAATATTCTAGATAAAGTGATGCGGTTATAAAAAAAAACACAACGTAAGTTATCGGCCATGAAGTCCGAAAAGAAAGCGCTTAAGTGTTTGGATTTTGTTCAAGGATTTTGTGTTCGCAAGAATTTGTCTAGCGATTTAAAGCTAAGAAATTTACTTTACTTTCTTCTTACAATCTATGTGAGAACAGCTTGTTTATCCCCTCTGCATTTGTATCTGATCACGGATTCTCTGTTTTTAATAGAATACGACAAAGACATAGTCTTGTATCTAAATTCATTTGGTTAAATCAAATCATGATGGATTACATGGAGGTGGGCCTTTTTGCAAGCCCGTTTGGGTACCATCCATTCATCAGATATTCTGCAGTACTCAGTATTGTTGTGTTCCGATTTGAAGGATGAGTGTAATTTCAGACACAAGGAACGTAATATCATAGTTCTCAAGGTTGGTAGCGCTTACAGTGCCATTTTCTATAATCGAAGGTGACTACTTATCATCAGGTGGCCCATTTGCTCGTCCGCCTAACTACCAATAAAAAAAAACTAAATAGAGAAGCATCACACTTTCTTATTGATGGTCAAATTAAACACTACCACTGGGTCAGTAAATAAAATACCCTGATCTGAGAAGAAACGGCGAAAGAAATTCAGCGGACAGTTTTTTAGAAACCTTAGAATTCGTTTATAATAATATAATTTATATAATCGAGTGAAGTATTTAGTTTTCATATTAAACCGTTAAAACTGAACCTTTTTTGTTGGTTTCATTTAACTCGGGATAGGTAAAAGCACTTGACCTATCAGCGTAGCTATTCAACGTTCGTATACGTTTTATAAAACAACTATTCGTTAATGGAAGAGGCTTAACGATAATGACTATTATCGCTGATAGTGTAGATATAAAATATATAGTGAAAGCGCACACAGTGGAAATTTTATATATGTAGTAGAGTTATTTATATATGTAGGTAAGAAGTAACGAAGACACTACCAACCAAAAATACCAACGAACCCAATAAACTAAGATGTTGAAAAATTAAAGTGCCAGCAGATCATGGTTGAAAAATTAAAAATTAGGACAATTCTGATTTCTCTTGATTGATTGACACTTAAATGGGAGTTCTGGGCTCGAAAAGTGTTCAGTGTTGAAGTTCTGATACCCATTTATAAGAAACGAAAGAGTTCTAGCCTTTAGCGATGATTTAAGTTTTGAATCGAATAAAATAGAATATTACGAATTTTTAATTTCTCTACCATGATCTGCTGGCACTTAAATGCGAGTTCTGGCCCTGAAAAGTATTTAATGATGCAGTTGTAATACCCGTCTATAAGATAAGAAAGAGTTCTGGCCTTTAGCGATGATTTAAGTTTGAATCGAATAGATATAATTATATAATAAATAGAATTTTACAAATTTTTAATTTCTCTTCCACGATCTGCGGGCACTTAAATGCGAGTTCTGGACTCGGAACCAGTTGTATGTGCAGTTCTGGTGCCGATGTGTCGGGAACTAAAGAGTTCTAGCCGTCGGGCAAGATCAAAATTAGAATAGATTGAATATTAAAAGAAAGAAATTGACTTTTCAACGGCTCTACCATGATTTGCTGACTCTGAAATACAATTCCTTAACTCGAAATGAGTTTTTTGTTACATATCTGTTACCAATATGTGATAATTGAGAGAGTTCTAGCTTTTGGTAGTGATAATTATAATTTTAAACCTTTGATTTATATTTTTCCATTTATTTAACAGCTCTACCGTGATCTGCTGGCAGAAAAATATTTGTTTTGTCAGATTTTGTCTATCAGAAACAAAAAAAATGAAAAAATGCTTTTAAAAATGTTTTCAAACGATTAAAACGGTTTTTCTCGACTTTTTGTGTTCCTACTATTTTTAATTTTTCGATGATATTCTCCCTAAAAATGCCGAAACTATTTCTAAAAAGTATCAAGAACTGTAGAATTCAGCTGTATACTTTAAGATAACTTATTTATTTTTGATCTCCTGTGATATGATCTGCTACGGGAAGTTAGCAGATCATTTCGTCGATTAACTTTTTTTTAGATAAAAACGCCAGAACTATTTCTAAAAACTATCACGAACTATAGAACTCTTCTGCATGCTAACAGAACTCACATTTAATTTTGATCTGCTGGACAATGATCTGCTAAATTCACACACATCATTAAATGTGCGTACTTTGTAATTAATTATTATTAAATTCCTTAACGGAATAATATAACTTCTTCCCAATTAGGCTGTAAGTTCAATGACCCGATCCCTTCGTTATTGTGTCATTGAGTTAAAATCCAATTGAAAGTTATAAGAGGTCACGACCCGTTTATGTCTAAATAAACACCATCAATATATATTTTTAGTAGAAAAATTGCTTTAATAATATTACAATTTTAAAATAAACATTATATAACGAGGGTCTACGCATAATTTTAAAATTATTACTATAATTATGAAGCTTTTAATAGACTTATATTAAACAGGTTTGCGTTTTCACTGCCCACGTGAAATTAATTGAGCTGTAAAATATTAATTTCAAGTATTCGAATTATATTTCAGAGCATCGAGGCCAGTTTAAGGTTCACTAAAAATAGCTTAATTATGTAAATATTAAAATTAGATTGCCTATATTTAGTTTATAGCCTCGTTGGTCTTCCAACAAAACAAAAGGTTCAAGCAAACATTCCCGTGCCTTGGAATGCATAAAAAAACATTTCCCTGCACCTGAAATCGTTCTAATGAAAAATTAAAATTTCTAAGTGAGCGAGGCTTAGTGTGTGTTTGCGATTGCCCAAATAATACATACATACACTGTGTAAATACCATCTAAGATTACATAGTGTTATATATTTTTTTCATAAAGAAGTGGTTATATGTTATACGTCGTTTTATTAAAATATTTAGTTAGTTATCTTTAGTTGTGTACGTAGTAATACTATGTATGTCAGTCTTAACTTAGCTCTTTCCAAAATTAATCACTGAGGGTGAAATATAAATTGAAAGTTTGTATTAAAGTTCGTTATTATTAATGTGAGAAATATGGAATGTCAGAATTAACGATTCTGTTTAAAGTAAATGATAGTTATAACATAAAAAATAATAATTGCCTTGTTAAATAAGAAATAAACACTTGTATGGAGTTTCGTTATTTATCAAATTAAAAACGTATAATTTAAATAGATTGAAGTATTAATGTATATTTAATAGCAATTTATTTCAATAATTTTGATTCACTATTTTAAATCTAAGTTCTAATTGTTAACTATTTTTTAAAAACCGCTTATTAAGTCGCTCCAATGTATCTGATGGTACACTAAGGGTACACGGCTACTTGCATGATGAATTAAACAATATGATTAAGTATCCGCTAAGCTTTATCGGTTCGTTTCATACGATCGATAATGAACGGAGCTTTGTTGTTGAAAGGGGTTAATTCCAGCACAATGGCCTTGCGTGCGGTGAGGGAATCTGTCAGCCATTAGGTCCGCAGTCAACACTTGCTAAACGAGAGGGTGTACCCTCTTAATCCATTTATGCGCTGAGAGGTTTTCGCGCCAGCTGTCATTAGATGTTTTATCTATATTCTTTTGAAAGAAAATAATTTTTTTGTCTAAAAAGTTGTCTGTATTGAGTTCATTTATATTTTGTACTTTACAGTAAGCCAGTGTAACTGGCTCGACAAATATAATATCTTAAATTTGATGTCTGGCAGAGTAAAAATATACCAATGCCTGATAAACAACAGAATTTTAAAAAATCGGCTGCATCACGTCGTTATGTCTCCGGTAATATCATTGCTTTCCGCGCTATAGAATTATCGTATAAATTAAGCCATAACAAACTCGCTATCCAATTTATTTATATTTATTATATTTATTCGGTATCGATAATAATATCATATTTTGTGTACGGATCCAGGCTGTATTGCAGTTTTTTTTTTATACTATATTCGAACAAATTATTTGCCTTTCAATCGTATATTGATATATGTTTTTTATTTTTTTCAGGTAAGAAATTTTGGAGAATAAGTTTTTTTCAGATGAAGAAAAACGTCGACTTAAGGTACAATCTTTTTTATCCAACATTTTAAATGTACTAAATAAATCCGTACGCACACAACTACATGTATTAATACGAACACCATAAAGTAGTGTGCGCGGTCATAATATTATGTCAAGTTGAATATGTTCGATAGAACGCCGCTTGGAATACATTTTCAAAGATAATTAGGTAGTTAGTAAACGAAAAAGTAAATATGGATGTTTCATCTTAGTTTTTAGTTGATAGCTTCAAGATATTAGGAGGTATAGTTAATGATGTCATCGTAGTTAGAGACAATTGTCCGCCCGTACGCTATCGAAGTATTATCGCTAGCGAACACTGCCACAACATTAACAATAGCAGTGCTTCGTATGAACAAATATAGATTTATATAACTCAGTCTTAAAATGAAGTAGATTCAGCCCTGCCTAACAGTGTTTCATTACATTGGAGCTATACTTAGGCACTTTAACAAAATTATCCTTAATATAATTTAGATTTTTCCATTTTTAACGATTTTACATTTAAAAAAACACCACGCAATACGATTTCATTATTTCTTTTTTTATATTTGAATAATTAAAAATCCTTTGTATAATAAGTAAGATCTCAATCAGTATCTCACTTGTGAAATGTTGGAAACCGACTTAGGGCGATGCGCTATTTTGATATGAGAATCCTTTAAATTTTATATTTATTATGGTAAATGTCGCATAACAGTTTGTGACATTTCACGATCGTCTTTCTCAATTTCGAGTTTGATATTACAGAATAACGCTACTATGATATTAAGAACCTATAAACCATATAAAATTAAAATTGAAGATAATAATAGCGGCTCTATCCTTTAAAACACACAGTATTTTGCGGTGTATTATTGAAAATGAAATTGTATTAATAAAATATTATTTGTTATTTTACAATGAGAAATTCTTTTATATTCAAAACAAGAGTTACATTAGACCAGTGTTCTCACCGCTAAGAATTTTATCCCGCATCCCTGCGGATGTCAGGTTGATTCGTGCAAATGTTATTTCGTTGGTCCGGCGTGCATTTCTAAAGTTTTTCAACATAATGAGCTCTGCATGCGCCTCACGAAATTATCACTTTGATGTGATGCTGGCTTTTGTTATTCAAAATATAATACTTACTCACACTATCAGGAATAGGAATAACTATTTTTTATAATATACAACATCAACAATAGTTAGGAGTAATATCATGAACACTTTACTTGATCGTTTGAGCAAGCCCGTCTGGATAGGTATCAACTACTCAATTCAACCATCAGATATTCTACCGGCAAACAGCAGTACCTACTCGGTATAGTTGTGTTCTGGTTTGAAGGGGAATGAACTAGTGTAACTACAAGCACATGGGACAAAACACCTTAGTTCCCAAGGTTGGTGGCGTATTGGCGATGTAAGAAATGGTTAATATTTCCTACAGCGCCGTTGTCTATGGAATGTAGTGACGAATTACCATCAGGTGGCCTATTTTCTCGTCAATGTTATAAAAAAAAAAAAAAAGATTTCATTCATCATAATGAAAAAATAAAAATATTTAAACGATGATGGCACACAATTCTTAATTCAAATCTCTTGTATTAATATACTAAGCCTTGTCAATAAGTCCAACCGCGTAAATTTAACGGCCGCTAATGTTATTAATCATAGCTGAAATATTGTATCTATTCGTTTTTTTATGTCATATAGATAGGCGGATTACAAAAACGCCACCTTATTGTAAGTCATTACCAATGCCAATAGAAATTTATACTAGAAATAGTAACCATTCTATACATCACCAATGCAACACCAACCTTGGGAACTTCATATGTTATGTCCCTTGTGCTTGTAGTACTACTAACCTTCAAATCAAAACACAAAAATACTAAGTATTTTAGTTTAGCAGTAGCATGATACAAAGCCCTACCACCAAGTAAAAGTTAGTTAGTGTGATAGAGTCCTATTTGTATACCTTATTCTGACACACGACATTATTTTATGCATTTATTCGATTAGATATGTACGTTACTGTACGTTGATAAGTTATATGCCAGAAACAAAACGTGGGTGCGAATAACAACTGTGTCAAGTTTCAACTCATTCGGATGAACGATGCATACAACATACGGGCTGAAACGAGCTCCGCTTATCAAATGGGTTTGATCTAAAGTGTCCAAAGTGATCAAATTATTTGTTACGAATCGTTAGATATTATTGTCCATAAAAAATAAAACATTGAATGAAGGAAACTATTTACTTTCAACACCATTATCCACTATATAAGGATGGATGAACTAACTGTCCACAAATATTTCCCAAAGAACCACTAACGACTTCAAACTCGCTATTTGATGTCACCGCATTAATTTTAATAAGACTCAGATCTTAAATACAATAAATCACATAGGAAAACTGTTATTGGTCGAGATGGAACATTAACGGTGGACCAAATCAGTCTCAAAATGACAAAGATAGATTGTAAGCCAGTGGGGAGACCAACTCGATATATCATAACATCGTGGGAGAAAATTATCTCCAATGAAAAAAGCACTTCTTTCGATGCAGAAAAAATGCAAAGCCACACAAGCTAAAATAAATTGGAACTCGATACGAACTGATAATACTCGTATATATACATTTTTATTACAACTGAAATTTCATGCGTCATGCATAGTCAAATAACGCACGGTTTATGAAAACGAAAATTATCCCGAAACCGAATACATTCATATTTCAAAAAATTTAAGTAATTGCGATCAATATGAAAATAGTAGTAATCATATTCGTGAACAATTTCCAAAAATGATAAATAATTTATCAATTAATAATAATAAAAATACGTATCGATCCTCGTATTTTCACGACATAGTGTGACATATATACTGTCACACTATGTCGTGAAAATACATTTAGAATAGAACGAATTAAAAAAAAAATGGGGATATAGATACATTGCGTACATAAACGTATAATCAATTATATAATAAGGTGAGATGTTTTAAAATTGTAAAAGTCATAGTTGTGAATTAAACCTATTCAATAGAACTACCATATAAAAATCTAATACAGATTTCGCTTTGGAAATTGATCCTGTTAAATTACACGGGACCACCGTGCATATTGATATGACGTGAAATGAAAGTTTCCTCATAAATGGCTGGATCCAATTTATGAGACTGCTTATGACAGTGCCATTAAGAGCAACGAAACATTTATATTTCGCTTTGATCTGAACAGCTCAATGAAGATAAAACATAAGGTGATCAGGGCCAGTGAACCACAATCTGCTTTTTTATAATAACTAACGGCTGACCTCAACTTTGTGCCGATATAATAATAATTATTTTTTACACCGTTTTACTTTGTTTGGAGCCAATATGTACATGCCGACATTTATTATTTTCATCAATGCAATGATAATAATCGCCTAATGCAATGAGAGATAAAAACAATCAAAGCAGGGATACGATGTGCTTTTTCTGAATTTGAATTTTAAATTTCTTTAGACTTTTCTCATACTACTTGCCCTGGTTACAAATATTGGACTGTATTTTCTTTAAAGTTACACCGCAGGCTATTTTTTTTTTAAATTAATGTGTCTATAAAAACTTATTATATTTTTTTACTTATTGCAGTATGCACTGCGGTGGAATAATCTGTGTTTGCGCACCTGCGTAGTTCATTGATCTCCATTTAGATTGGTCGTCGTAACCGAAATCGGTCATAGACATTTTGATATTATAATCCGTACAATTATACATCAGCACGACAAATGTTTAATAGAGTGCATATGTTCCTGAAGTAAATATTATACTAGTTCATATAAAGCAAAATCATGAAGAATTATCTTAAGCATTTGATAGTATTGTGCATGAAATGTAGTTATTAAATAATACTCAGTCAAGTAGAAGCTCTAAATCTCCATACTATAGGAATGAAATAAAGTAATACATTTTACGATCAAATTATTGTCTTTTGGATCTGTATTCAAACTAGACATTCCACAGGGATCAATATTAGGTTATTTTTTATATATAAAGTGTCTTGTATATTTTTCTAATTAATTTTCTTTTAATATAAGTTTTATTTAATTAATGCGTTATTCAGCGACATAATATTAATAGCGTTATCAACTATCACTAAAGAGTCAGTTCACTGGTTACATACATTACCCTCTAAATACCTTGGGACACTTTTAGACAATGAATGTTTCCGCATCAATTGGTTTCTGACTGAGAACACTGGGTGCTTTAAGCATAGATGCCCGTATGGAAAGAAGGTGGAATATTTCGGTTTACATGGTCTCTCCTGTCCAAGAAGTTCAGGTAGGCTTCATTAAAAGTATAACACCTCGCCTTATTGCTTCCACTTGTGACAGAAGGGCTGGTTCGTGTTTTGCCCAGAGGATCGGAATTGCGATTCAACGGGGAAATGCTGCTGGCATTCTTTTCACCAGTCTTCGCGGTCAAGATTTATACAGTAACTATTTTTAATTCATATTTGTACATATTTAAGGACTTAATGTGTATGTAAAGATAATAAAAACCATATTTCGTATCTTGTCATAATTGGTAGCCATTTCGAAATTCATAGTTAGTAGATTCGTAATACGGTAAAGACAAAAAAGATAAATCTCATAACAACAAGTTTCCGGTTTCGCAAAGTTCTTCCTGTGTCAGAGAAGGATGAATTGACTTTGCGAAGTTTATTATAAAATTTCACAGAATATTCAGACTATGTAAGAAAATAACATTATAAAGGCATATGCAAGATTCAACAGATAATGAAAGCATTGTATTAGCATAGATAACTTTTCAGACGATCGATTTAATTCATATCAGAATATGCGAAATGTTGTACATTTAATGATGGTAAAAGATTAATTAAAGTGTTTTAATGTGATTCGAGAAAATTGTGAGGATTTCTTTTATTTTATTATTCCTCGATACTGTCTGTTGACGTCTCAACTCGTTTAAGAAATTGTATGTAGAAAACAATATCCTTCATAAATTACATAGTTATTCATTACTGTGTATGTATGTATTTTGCCTTCCAGAGGAAAATGGTCACCAAATGGAACATCACAGCTAAGACACAAGTTTCAAATTTAAACATAACATAATTGTAAACGGGAATATAATGATGGTTTATATAAAATTAGCTTTGTACAAGACCATATTGTTGAGTACCAGCACTTCCCATAATTTTACTGCCTAACAGCAATACTTAACTACAGTATTCCAGTTTGAATGAGGAGCAAGTTAGGGTAATTACAGGGACAAGGCACATTATACCTTAGACCTTATAGCAGGCTTTGCACTGCCAGTTTTAGAAATCCTTTATATTTCTCACAGTCTTTAAGAGCAAAGGTCACACTTACTATCGGATGACGTATTCACTACTAATAAACCTAAAATGAGGTTTAATATGTAAAAAATCATTTTTTTAATGGTCTTAATATATTTTCTTCTTATTTTTTTCTTCACTTGTCTTTTTCATAGACACTCTTGACATAATATGCTACACCTTTTATTTCAACTATTGGTTCTCCGCAAAACTTCGCGTTTATTCAAAAGACTTTTAGGAATTTCGAAACCTATGACAGGTTTTATTTTGATTTAATTGCTTTGTAAACTGCAAGTCACTCATCTACATTGGGCGCTAAAATTATGAAACCTTATTTAAATGATTTTTTTAATGTCAAATAGTACACATTACTTCAATTAGAATTTCAGTTTGTCGAAAACAATTTACTTTAATTCTGTTTACGTTTGTACATTTTTTTTCACATACAGCAGTATTACTGGCTTCTAACAGGCCAGTAACTTTTTTTCTGCTGTCTAAAATTAATTATTTGTTAAATTGTAAATATTTAGGAAATTGCAATCAAGAATTCTCTTTAATTTTCTGCACGTCTACGGCTGGAGACTATAACCGTTATTTTATGTGCAGCTATCGTCCCATAATCACTGGGACAAAAATAGGGATACGCTATTAATATATAAGATAAAACTAATGAGTTAAAACTCATTTTAATAGTTTTAAAATTGATAAAATCATAGAAAATAACAGATTACTCTCTGCTTAATGAAGTTAATCGAGGGTTTATTTATCGGTTCATTATTATTACGCTGGCAGCATTTTGAGGTGCCAGAGCTATTTCTTCTAAAATAAGCGGTGTAAATCGATAGGTAATCTCATTGAATAAATTTAACATTATTTAGCCATTCGCAAGTAATCGTGGCTGGAGATGTGATGAATTTAAATTAAGCCTGTACGAATGTTAGCAAAAGATTTATTGATACGAACATATATATTGGACGATTTATAATATATTTTTTTTAGTTTGTTATTTTTGACGTGTAACCAAGATGAAAACTTCTAAATTTCTTTGAAAAGTTTAATCTTCTACGCTGATTTTTGTCTATATAACGGACGAACAATTGTTCATATAAAAGTTACGCCAAAATCACCTTTATTATTAACTAAATAGTTTTAAAAAAAACCACTTTAATTAAATTAATAATAATACTAAATAACACTACTAAGTCGAGAAAATTTACGTAAGTAGACTAAGACTAAGTCTTTTAAGTTTCAGATACGTGTTCAATTATTTTGATTATAGTATTCAAAAGGAAAATATATTATCAACTGTATAATATTCGATATTGTGAGACAGAGACCGACTGATAGAAGTATTATACATCACTAATTAATAAATTAAAAAAACGCTGAGTTTCTTTTGCCGGTTCTCAGTTAAGGGTGTTTTCTTTTCCGACCCGGTGATAGTGTTTAATTTGATAATAAGTAAGTGTAATGCTTATATATTGAATAAAGGATCTTGTTTTGATTTGATTCGATACGATAACTCTAAAATATCCATTCCATCGACCAAGGAAATAACTGTAGTCGTTTTATATAACGATACTTTTACGTATGAATTTATTACTAATACTTTTAAAAGATCTAAAATAAGCAGTTTTCATTTGATTATTAGTTTCATATGAAATATATTAATTATTACTAGGTATTAATATAACGTAAGAAGTTATTGATCACACTAATCAAATGAATCTAAAATCATAATGTCAATATCATAAAATGTAAATATTTTAACAAAATATCGTTACAAATTCTCTTAGTAAACATATTCACTACAATACAAAGGCGTTAATGGAAATATAATGTGAAATTATCATGCAGTTAATCTTCACATAATTAAAGCTACTATAAATTAATGTTTCCTCCGTAGGGATTATAGCATAAATAAATGTTTTACACGTGATTACATATTAAATAGTGAAAGCTATGGCAGCTACGCTTAAAGTAATGAATACGCTTACGTTTTAGTAGCATAACGGTACTAATTTGGAGCAGATACTCTTTAGTAGCATATAATTAGCACTGTTACCCGAGAATAGTGATTGTAGTAAAAAACACACCATGTAATCGATATCCAGTTCGTTTATATTGAAGATAAAAGTCAAATTAATCGTATCCGTTGCTTTTTAAGCATTATAATTTAATTGTACTTTATTGACACATACTATGTAATGAAATTCATCCCACTGTCATGTCATGTCATGTCATGTGTCAATATCGTGATGATGATGAAAGTGCGTTGACTATAGTAAGATAGGACAGGTGAACAGATCGATGCTAAATTCATAATAATTTATTTAGAAAAACGATATTTCTTACCAATAAATTTCTGACGTGATTTTTGTATGCAACGATCGTACCGAGTGACGGACATTGCAGAATTACATATTTGATGATGAAAAATTCATGAATAAATAAGCATATGAACCGTACAATCAGTTTGAGAGGATTTATTCGCCTGTCAAAATTTAGTTTAATCAATGCTATTTGTTATACGATGCTATTACTTACAAGTCGTGTTAAAAGTGCTTTAGATTGACTCTCACGAGAGCGCGCTTCTAAATTTCCAATTAATTAATTTGTAATGAAATGAATTTTACCAATTAATTTAATCTAATTTGTATTTTTTTTTATGTCTTTACTCTTAGTCGCTTCACGTACACATAAAACATCTTGTAAGCAGGAGCGTCACTTATGAGTGTGTGCACCGATGCACGTCTATAATTTTAATGTGGAGGGGCGCGCCTTCGTGTATAAGTCGCTCTATAATTTGTACCACCCACACATCAAACACTTTACAGCCAATAAGAAATAATTCATAAACATAACATAATCAACCTGTAAATTTCCCACTACTGGGCTAAGGCCTCCTCTCCCGTTTGAGGAGAAGGTATGGAGCATATTCCACCACGCTGCTCCAATGCGGGTTGGTGGAATACACATGTGGCAGAATTTCGTTGAAATTAGACACATGCAGGTTTCCTCGCGATGTTTTCCTTCACCGCCGAGCACGAGATGAATTATAAACGCAAATTAAGCACATGAAAATTCAGTGGTGCCTGCCTGGGTTTGAACCCGAAATCATCGGTTAAGATGCACGCGTTCTAACCACTGGGCCATCTCGGCTCTCAGGAATAATTCGTATTGTTGTATTCTAGTTTAAAGAGTGAGTGAGCAGTATAACTAAAGGTACAATTGCATGCATGTTAATATTCTTGGCCTGGTTAGTATTTGTTACTGAGCCTATATCTATGGGAGGTGGTGACCACTTGTCATCAGGTGGCCCGTTTGACTCTCTCCCTATACAGCGACAGTAGTTACATATCCCACGTAAACGTATCATTTACTTTCTGAAAACGATTTAAGTAAACATGATATAATTATACAGGCGGCTTGAAATTTCTGAAGTGAATGTTTAATACAATGATTGTACCGTTGCATCGAATGAACGTTGCCTGATGACATGTTTGTCACGTGTAATAACGTTTAATTCGCCTTCATATTCTAGTTTTTTTTTATTTACTCTTTATATTTTCCTTTTAGAACCTTAATTTTCGTTACGATTTTCTCACAGTTTTATTTTATTTGACATACATGGCTGCGTTTAATGTTAAAATGTTCAATTTAATACTAATTGTCTATCGAAAATGTCCATGTATTACAGTGTCCTAAAAGTAAATCAACTGCTGGTCAAAAACCTTTTCCTTGAGTAGGAGACATGGTGGACATTATTCGATCACGCAGTTCCATGTCGATTGGTGGTAGAGCTTTTTGCAAGCCCGTCTGACTAGGTACCATCCACTCATCAGATATTCTACCGCCAAACAACAGTACTCAGTATTGTTGTGTTCCGGTTTGAAGGGTGAATGAGCCAGTGTAACTACAGGCACAAGGGACATTACCTCTTAGAATGGTTAATATTACTTACAACGCCATTGTCTATGGGCGGTGGTGACCACTTACCATCAGATGGCCCATATGCTTGCCCGCCAACCTATAACATAAAAAAGAACATGTGACAATCATGTTCACACTATGTTCTCCTCCACCAATGAACACAAACGGAATATAAAAACATGAAAACTCATTTGGTTCTGGTTTGAATCCGCAAGTTCGGTTAAGATTCATTTTTTCTGCTGTGACATCTTGGCTCCAACTAAGCGATTGTGAAGCATTTTTAAAAAAAAAATCTATTAAAAAAAACTGTTGCACTAATAACACTAGTAATATTTTTTATCACAAATTCCGAATAAATACAGGATTCTGTATTTTCTAACTTCATTAAGATAAATATCGCTCATTCATAGACACAAAACCGCATACATTTTCATTTTTCTATTGCATAATGTACATTCTCAAAGCGTGTGTCACACTTCGTTAGTGATTCAGAGTTCAAACATTAAGGTGCGTTTCCACTGTAATAGTTAACAGTTTTAGTTATTGCGTCATTTTTTAAATTTTTCGAATAATTGCCAATGCAATTTTTTCTATAAATTTCAATGCAAACACATATCAATAACCAGGTACCGGTATTTCGGGTACCTGTTTGATAACTTAAGGTAATTACAGAAATTCGTCACCAGGCCGTTTTGACAGTGAAGACTCAGCCTTATTCAAAGCAACTAAAGGTAATTACAGAAACTTGTCATGAGTTCGTATCGACAGTGAAGACTCAGCTTTAGTCAAAGCTAAACGTTAACGCATTTTTAATGCAACGTTCAGTCATTGTACGTCGCTCGCTGGTGGGAAATTACTTTGGATGTTTTCAACGTGACACCACTCGGTATTTACGTGACGCTTGTACTCATAAATCTGTCACGCTGAAGTTGTGTCGTAAAATGTTGGTGGATTCTAACGGACGTTGTATTAATGCCTTGATCGTGTCACGTTGCCTAACAAGGTCGTAAGTTATGCGAAATATTCAGCGTTCAACTTATGTTATTAATATTAATGTTAAATCAGAAACGAACTCAACATTTATTATTATTAAAATTCTTTGATTTTCGAGCTGGATTAACGATAATATAACTAACAATTAAAATATCTACGTAAATTAAATTGGTGAAAAAGATTAACTTATTCTTCTAGTTTTTCATCGGTACCCTTTCATTAGGAACTACATTTCAAACCGGCAGTCGTTTTTTCATTTATTTGAATCCACGACGATTCAAAGTATTCGATAAGACAAATGAAGCATGTTTTGATTTTAATTAGATTAATTTAATTTAATATAAACAGTAATAAAACATTTGATCGCAGATTCCTTAGATTAAAACGAAAATTTCCAATAACGTCGCTCAAATCCAACTCGACGATTCTGGTCGATTTGAATTAGAATTGAAATGCAATTTTAAGTAAATGACTGTTGAAATCTCCAGGTCAGTTTAATACTATTATGCGAATTGCGTAACAACTTCCTCTATAACCGTCATTATAGTCAAAATAAGACACATTACATCACTACAAAAAATAATTATTAAAAAAAATTTAGTCCAAGTAGTAACCGCTTATAACTTATCCGTAATAATATAAAAATAATATCAGAAAATATCAATTAAAATCAAGATATTATTGATATTTATCGACTAAAATAAACTAATGGATTGATGTGATGACATTATTTTCTTCATGGAACTCCTTTGAAATTTATTTAATTATGTGGGCGTTAGACGTTTTTTTTCCGCCATCATCTGTCTGACGACTACAAGCCATTCATAATAATAACATCACGATATATTTTATTTAAAAACGAAATAAAATTACATCGCGCGATTTTTATTTAGGTATAAATTCGCATCGGCCTTTATTATTTTTTTACGAACCAAAGATTTATTATACTCCGCATATTTCAAAAAGGAGGCCTTATATATCGAGCATCATATTGATTTTCGTGTATGAATTTCCTTATCATGCGATAGATGAAAATAATGTTTAAAAATTGTTATTTCGGTCTCTTTGTCTACGAATAACGAATATTTTTTTGTATTAATATTTTGCACACACTTGATTTAATTATACTTATGATTTAATTGTAAATTATTCAATAATACATAATTATTGGAGTTGGAATAAATTATGAAAGATACAATCAACTGGATTCTTGCCAGTATATTTTTTCCGTAGAATAATAATTTTTATACGAACCGATGTTTTATTTTTCGATTTCTTATTTATCTTGTAAATGACGAAGCGGACGATTCGGAAGTGTTTCTGTAACGACTTACATAATATGTAGTTTTAACATTACATAATAATAAATAGATTTATCGCCAAAATAAAACAATTTATTGCAATGTATCAGTTACAAATAATTTGAAATTTAAACATTGTTCAAAATATGTACATATCGCTTACATTATAATATATAACTTAACTCTTTCATAAACCAAATCTATTGTATCTTTTTTTACTAAAAGTTCAACCATTTTTAGTCCCAATATTCTTGCCATCATCTGCCTCCTCTTAACAAACTTTTATACGATTGATCTTTTGTTGAAAACAATTTGAACTTACGTTTCCATCATTACTCCCTCTCGAAAGGTGGAAAGCAGTACATGAGCTCAACGATAAAAAATAAATGATCCATTCCTTTTGAAGAAGAAAGCGACAGTTACTGATATATAGACCTCACTAGAATATAGTAAACGTAACATTTTGTACGTATATCATATGCTAGTGAAGTCAAGTTAGGATATTAAGAATATTATGTGTTTTTATGTAATTTCATGTCAATAAGATTTAACGAATAATATTGAATGTAGTATATCATTAAAAAAAGAAGTCATATAAAAGTCCGAAATCCAGGTGTTTATTGGGTGAACGACAATTGCTGATGCTAACCTAAATTTTATTCTGCGATCATTATTGAAGCTCGAAACATTTTTCTTTTGTCTCCGTATCGAATGTTATATGATTGCAATATCCAAGGCATTTCATAAGGCTGTAATTTACACAAGGTCAGACAAGTGACACTTTGATTACGAAATGTCAAACTATAAACTACACATACATAATTACTTCCTTTATCTGTTACATATTTCAAAGCAGATGATATACTTAGTAGAAAATAAAAATTGCATAGATAATAGAAAATCACAATAACTACACATTATAGTCTTAATTATATAATTTAACATCTGTTAACACTGTTTATGCCAACTGGCAAAACTAATAGCCATTAATTTAAAAATAAATATCATCTAATAAGTTTTTGCCAAGGAGGTAAAACAAAAAGTCCGCACCGCTGGCCATAATAAAAGCCATTATTTAAAAACAAAAGAGCTAACCTTACAATAATATATGACGCGATTGTGCGAAAACGAGATATGCCATCTCACCTTGGTAATAAGTAACATTAAAAATCATATTAAAATATGGGTTCATCTGATAGCCAACACTAGCACCACACTCATTGGGCAAATCAAATAGCGCTAAACGCGCGCTCACTTTGCATCCTGTTACACACTTCCGTCCCTTTTGACGAAATCGTAACAGATTGCAGGAAAACGAGGGGAAAGACGTTAAATAAAAAAAAAAAAACTAGTGACAGAAAAAATGACAAATAGGCGTTTGATGGCTGGAAAAAAATGTCATAACGGTCAAACGTGACAGGAATGTCATACTTTAATGATAACACTTTTATGTAATTTGTACGTATTTTGCGCCCGTGTCACGGTCAGCTCTCGGATTATGTAACGAGTACAATAATTTGGATTTATGGTCACGATGTCAGAGGGAAGAAATTTATTAGACTCGTTAGTTTATGTATTTTCTAGTGTCGTGCGTTGTTCTGTAACAGTGATAATTAAACATTTTGTTAAAACAAAAATAAGAAGGGTTGGGCGAATGAGACATAAGTTGGCAAGTGACTCCATTTATATTATTGTTGTCCGGCAATAAAATAACTAATAGTTGGTACTAAAAAAAAATTATTTAATACTTTACATAACATAAACATAATCAGCCTGTAAATTTCCCACTGCTGGGCTAAGGCCTCCTCTCCCGTTGAGGAGAAGTTATGGAGCATATTCCACCACGCTGCTCCAATGCGGGTTGGTGGAATACACATGTGGCAGAATTTCGTTGAAATTAGACACATGCAGGTTTCCTCACGATGTTTTCCTTCACCGCCGAGCACGAGATGAATTATAAACAAATTAAGCACATGTAAATTCAGTGGTGCCTGCCTGGGTTTGAACCCGAAATCATCGGTTAAGATGCACGCGTTCTAACCACTGGGCCATCTCGGCTCTATTTTAACTTAACTTTCTTTGGTCTTTCGTCAATTCCGAGATAATTATCTCTGAATCGATTGTAGATTTGGCTATCAATGAGCAAGGGTAACGCTTCTAAATTGAATAAAGATTTTGACTTTGACCTTGACTTTAAAAATAACTACATTTTTAAAATTTTCCTTCAGTTATATTTTAATTGTTGTCTTAATGTAAAGTTCTTGGAAATAATAAGCAGCTTAATAATTATGACGTATTAAAATATCAGTCAGTAACAATACGATACAAATTCCACATACATCGTGCCTTTTGTTGCGATTCTACTCGTCCTTGACTCGGCTCAGCAGTCGAGCCGGTTCATAAAAATATATTATATTAACCATTTGTGATTCGAAAAATTTAAATATTCCGAATCATCTCTATTTAAATATTTTTTTTTAATGCATTGATAATAATATTTCAATGTCGAATTGGAATGACCAAGTTTCTACTGCAAAAAGTGACGTTTAGTTACTTACATGTTAGCTTTTATTGTTTATACATCGGAAAACTTTACTTTTAAATACACGCATAAACACCGATTTCTAACCTAAAATATGAGGAAATTCCATACAGTCTTTCATCCTCAAGTTCAACCTATTGGACGACGAATTTTCAGAAGTGCTTTAACAGCCGTCTTATGCTCATGAACAGAAAATAAATACCGATTTTCCTATTTTAAACACCGAAAAATGGTGAACTTCGATACAAACTTTTATCCCTTATATTACCCTCTTGGCTGATTTAAAAATATATTTAACTCAATCACATAAGCCTAAACATTGATATCCATATTTCTAAAACCAGAAATGACGATTTTCCTTATAGCCTTACATGCTAATTTCGCTTAGTACTTAATTTTAAAAAAAAGTTCTTACCTACGTTCCATAAGGAACACCTGTGCAAATAATAATATCATTAGTCCCACCGGTTTAGGCTGTGCGTTGAATTTTAGAATTTTGAATAGATTTTGAAGTTAAAGATAAGATTAAAATTCTATTGGAAAGCATACATAAACAAGACGATAGTAATTTCAATTGCTATTTTTAAACAATACACATGTTTGTGTACACAAACTTTGTCAATAAATATAATATTGTCTGTTATTTGTTATTTTCGGAATAGTATTTAATTACATGCTAATGGCATATTAATTTTCGCAGACACGGGCAATTATAACTCCAAAAAGTTAAACAAATACATATGTATTTCAAACTATAGTAAAATGACGATTCTAAAGTGCTTCTATAAGCCTACTTATAGAAAGTATATTTTGATTTATAAACGATATAATTATAATTAATAAAACTCAATATATTTTATTATTAAACAAAATGAACGAATGAATGAATTGAGTACAAGATACTTCGTTATTCTCTACTAAAATATATTCAAAACATTATTTGTATAAACTTAATAAAGACAATTGATATTACATCATCACGAAAGGCTAAGAAACCGAATACATCATACAATGGGCGAGACGGATAGAAACGTCAAAACAAGACTTCTCAGGCAAGGAGGGACCTTTAATGAATTGGGAGAAATACCTCAGCCAGAGGCGTCATCTGCTTACTCCATCACTGAGTTCTAAGATTATTCAAGAGAGCTTAACTCTATTTGACAACATGGAGCGGAGTTGGTTTGAAGTTTAAAGATCTTATTTATTTTATTTTGATTGCTCAACGAAATAAGCATTTCGAGTGTTTAAGATACGCCAAGACGTTTAATTAAAAAGACGGCGTAGTGATGATAAATTTACTAGAATGGCTTTTATTTTTGCTATTTTATACAGTTCATAGGGCAATGTGCAGATCGGTCTGTGTACCGTCCACTCCCCAATTTAATCTACCACTAAACAGTAATGCTTTCTTAGTGAACCGGTGTAATTACAAGCGTTAGAATAACATCTTAGATCTTGTAGTTGGTGGTACATTGGCATTGTTAGAAATAGTTTATGCTGCCAGTACCTCTCGGACGCCTTCCCGGTTGTCAACGTACTATCAGTTGGACCGTTTGTCCGCTAAATGAATCTATAAAATAAAAATGGAATATTGCTATATTTAAAATAGCAGTGTCATTCTGAATTAAGTTACTTCATATTTCATTCGTAAAACGACAGAAAAAGATTTAAGCGACTTCATTTATAATTACTATTCGGTCCCCCGCGAAACTTCGCGTTTTTTCATGAGTTTTTTTAGGAACTTCGAAACTTATGACAGACCAAATAAATAAATAGTATACATTATGTATATGTTGAACCAAAAAAATATAACTTTAGAGCATCGTAAAAGTCTGATTTGAATAGTTCCCATTGAATTTGTAGCGCTAAATTAAGAACTTCGGTTTCAATTCCGAAACTTCGCTTGCGTTGAAACAAATTGTCAATCTACTTCGCGGTATCTCGAATGAATCTCTAATTAAAATTTTTCTTAAAACTGTATTATAATATCAACATATATAATACAGATTAATGGTAACATCGACTTGTTAGTGCCCTTATTGTTTTATTTTAATTATGCTCATTACATTTTTCGTTTCTACGCACTCGGGGGTCATTGAACATCAGCGCCGGGTCCAAAAGCTTGACAAGGGCTGAGTATCATCCGTCTTCCGATTTAAATCACTCCACTATACAATTTACAGTTTATTACGATGTGTTTTTAGGGTCCCGTTACCAAAGGGTAAAACAGGACCCTATTACTAAGACTCCGCTGCCCGTCCTTCCGTCCGCCGGTCTACCCGTCTGTCACGAGGCTGTATCTCATGAACCGTGATACACTTGACATTTTTACAGATGATATTTTTCTATTGTCGCTATAACAACAAATACTAAAAACTAAAAAATACTAAAAATATTCAAGTCTAAAATAAATATTTAAGTAATGTCTCCCATACCACAGACATCATTTTTTACCGTTTTTATAAATAACTAGCTGTTCCCGCGACTTCGTGCGCGTTTTAATTTAACAAAAACTTATTGTTGTAGCCTAAGTTACTCCATATTACATCAGCTATCTGCCAGTGAAAGTCCCGTCAAAATCGGTCCAGCTGTGCCAGAGATTAGCCGGAACAAACAGACCGACAGACAGACAGACAGACAAAAAAATGATAAAATGTTACTTTGGTATTTGTTCCGTTTACATGTACAGTCAGAGTAAGAAAACCGTTCGTCAGTTTTCAAATTCATTCCTTTATCAAGCCGTAAACTCTTAGTACCTTTTGAAACTAAAGCACTAAATAGACAACTGCATATAAAATTAAACTAACATAGTATGATAACTTGGTTCAAAATAGTGTAACATCTTTGGACTACGTCTAGTGTCATATCAACATGAAACCTTTTTAATGGCCTAATAATTGTTACCCCGAGTGTACATACAAATTTAGTAATAACCGGTTCTTTTAATATTACAAACAGACATTTCAATTTAATTATATGTATAGAATATATGGTACGGTACCCTTCGTGTTTATTTTTAGTTATTTTTTAGGTTAAAGTTTAATTTTTGCTTTGTATTATATATTCTTGTATTTTCTGTATTGTGGTGTGTTTACAAATAAAATATAATTATATTATAATCCGTCAAAATTTCTCCAGTGATTTCTTACATAATCAGCCTGTAAATTTCCCACTGCTGGGCTAAGGCCTCCTCTCCCGTTGAGGAGAATGTATGGAGCATATTCCACCACGCTGCTCCAATGCGGGTTGGTGGAATACACATGTGACAGAATTTCGTTGAAATTAGACACATGCAGGTTTCCTCACGATGTTTTCCTTCACCGCCGAGCACGAGATGAATTATAAACAAATTAAGCACATGTAAATTCAGTGGTGCCTGCCTGGGTTTGAACCCGAAATCATCGGTTAAGATGCACGCGTTCTAACCACTGGGCCATCTCGGCTCGGTGATTTCTTATTAACGTTCAATCGGACAGATATAATTGGAGGAAAAGACAAACCACTTTTGTTTGTTGATTCATTCGTGCAATCAGTTGTGCTGTAGTCTTAAACATGGACTGCAGTGGTCAGTGCGGTCAGGAGGTTATTCGGATTATTATTAGTGAAATGAAAACAATTCCATTTTTAGTTTAAACTATAATAATCAAGAAATACAATGTCATAGAAATATGTTTCTAAAAACTATCTATGTATATAGGTATGTTGTTAAAAAACAATTTCTGTCAGACAGCTTAATCTTTGAGGATATATACCATGCTATAACAGAAGACAAAAATAAATGGCATTACTATCTCTTAAATATAATATTAATGGTCTAAATTACATGAAAAACGTTGCTTATTTGTGAAGTTATTCTTTGTTTAATATTTGCTCGATAACTAAGAATTTTTTCAGTGTTTTGGATTACACTAAAGTTGTTCAATGTAAAGTGTGAAAAAGGGTCTTTGTAAAAGAATATTTTACAAAGACTAAAATAAATACTTATTTAACTTCGACCAACTTCCATGGTGATATTTTTAATTCGTACAAATGTAACTTTTTAAAGTGTCGATATTTTTTCAGGTAGTTAAAACTCAATAGGAGATAGAACGAACAAAAAATTAAATTGGCGATATTCAGTAGTTCGCACGTTTAACGGCTACTGTACAAATTGAGATAAAAAAAATTGCTATTGAAAGTAAGAACCGTACGTTTGACACATACGAATAATAATACATACACCAACGGACATGTATACTGTGTATTTATTACCTATTCTATAAATATTTTTTTTTAACATTTTTAAAATTCAAATAAAAAAATGATTAAAGCATTTTCAATATATTATATTGTTAAAATATAATAACGATTAAGGAACTTCATAATTAAGGTACCCCGGAATTCAAAAACATTTTTTCTTTAAAGTAACAAATGTCCCATTGCTGAGATAAAGTTTCCCCTCCCTTTGATGGTTTGGAGCTAATTCCAATGCGGTTTGGTAGGAATATATGTGGCAGAATTTCATTGATTTGAGACACATACAGGTTTCAAGAGAATAATTCTACTCAAATTAAGTATATAAAGTTCAGTGGCCCAAGCCTGGGTTTAAACACACACTCATTGATTAAGATAGCACGCGTTCTAACCACCGGGCCTCAGCAACGATTGAAGAATAAATTGTACAAAATACAGATTCTGTTTCCGTTGTACACGTCATGAATACATTATAATTATGTTACTTGATACGACGAAATTAAACCACAGAGATTTAATACTTCATCAATGACATCCGATTAAGTTAAAACATTACTGCAGATTAATTATATTGGCGCCGTAACGTAGTCTAGCATTAAATTCGAAGGATGTAAATTAATTACAGAAAATCACTTCTAGTACGGGTTGAAACAGAGACTCAATGAAATTCGCCGAAACTACATAGAAACATTATTTATTTCCATAATATTTTTAGTAAACCTTTTTTAACTGTAATCAAATTTAAGCAATAAATGATATAGGTATATTTCCACAGATACCATAAATATAGTCCGTATGCACAACGCATATCTTTTATACCAGTGAGTAAGATATTAAAAAACAAAAATTTTAATATATTCTATGAAATCTGCCGAGATGGCCCAGTGGTTAGAACGCGCACATCTTAAGCAATGATTTCGGTTTCAGACCCAGGCAGGCACCACTGAATTTTCATGTCCTTAATTTGTGTTTATAATTCATCTCGTGCTCGACGGTGAAGGAAAACATCGTGCGATTGGAGCAGCGTAGTGGAATATGCTCAAAACCTTCTCCTCAAAGGGAGAGGAGGCCTTAGCCCAGCAGTGGGAAATTAACAGGCTGCTAATTTAAAAAAAAAAAAAACTGTACTACTTAAATAGAGTATTAGTCGATATGAAACTTAGGGTTTCGTGTTTTGGAAAAAAACTTTCAAATAACAAACCTACATCAATTATATCTTTACTAATATTATAAATGCGATAGTCTGTCTGTTACCAAACCACTGAACTTAATTTGATGAAATTTAGTATTAAACAAGCTTGAACTGCAAGGAAGGAGATTTATTATAATAATAGAAAGCATTTTTTTAACTAAACCTTCGACCCTTAACACGCGGGCGAAACCACGGCCGCAAAACTAGTAAGTCTTTAAAGTAATAAATATTACTTGTTTCGAGAATCTTTTCAAATACGACATCTTTCAGCTAACAACTCCAAATAGGAAAGAGTTAACGTCTTTTCTTCATAATTTCCGTTACGTAAATGAAAATTTCTCCTTTACCAAGATTGAAAGGATATCGCTGAGTTCCAGAGACTTCGTTCAAACAAGAACGATGTATGAAGTGTGTTATAAATTGGAAAGATCTCGAGACTAATAGGCCTGGGGGTTGTGATAGGAAAATTCAAGTTATTTGTTACAAACATTGCGAACCTTTGGTTGGTTAATGTATGTTGGTCTATACCGAGATTGAACTAATTAAACGAATTATGGTTTCCAGATGGATGTATTGCACAAAGATTATTAGACTTTCTAATAGTCACTAAAATAACAAAACTCTATGGGGCTATGCTAATTATAAATCGTTAATTTTTTAATGTCACACTGTTGCGATATTTCTACATAGCTACATACAGTTTATTTTTATTTTTAATTAAACAGAATCGCATACTGTCAACATCGTAAATATAATTTATATTGTGTCAATAACATTGAAAAACCGAAAACAACATTGCCATACTATACCTATACGTAAATATATACAGGCACGACTGATTAATCGCCCCGAGATTATGCCCCGACAACCAGCGCTATCACCATTATCTTTATTTCATTAATTAAGTAATCCGGCCCTAAAGGGACGCCATACTTGTAACAAATGACTTGGATTTTTCTACCACTGTCTCCTGGTCTATAAAACATCGTATACATTTCTAACCAATCCAATTATCTTGTATAAAATATGGAATCAGGTAATACGTCAAAATCAAATCAAAATTGTTTAATAAAAGTAAAATATAACATTCTTTGTCAATACATATTAAATAGATTCGCTAAAAAACGAAACGTAACGTTGTCTTGTGTTTGAGAGGTGGTAACCACTTACCATCAGGTGGCCCATTTGGCCCATTCGGCTTACCAACTTTATAATATATGTACGGTGTGTTTTCGTATGATTGTAAATCTGAAGCCTCGAAAACCTAGACAATAAGAACAAATATTTTTATATATATATATTTTTATACGACTACAAACTTTAATTCAGCAAAACAACTTATACATTTTTTATTAATATATTAATTTTAAATATACGTAATGAATAAATAAGATGAATAAATATAATTTTCATTAGTTTATTGATATTTTAATATTAAATTTGAAAGACAAGACCCAATTAAATTATTATTTGATATAGAGTGAAATAAGACTGACACTTATTTTATTTATTATTGATTAAAAATAAATACTTTAATATAATTATGCTTTTTTATAATATACTTTATAAATACATGAATATTTTACTTCGACAAAACTTAAAATAACGACTGTACATATTATGACCGCTAGGAATGTTGGATGTGTTGAATGTGTGCTAGCAGCATTTCGTGCAGACTATCTCGTTGAAAAATGAACACACCTGTCAAAGGTCACGTGATGAGGTCACTGTCAACCACTAATATTCAAAGATATCTTTATTTGTAACACCATCAGCATATTCACAAATATTCACATACTGATGCAGTGGGATATACCACTACAGGTAATATACACTAAACAGATAAAATAAAGAAATAATACACTCCTAAGTTAAGTCTTAAATTAGAATATATAAAAAAGAAAAGAAACAGCTTCAAGCTGAAAAATCAATCACATTTATAAACCTCTAAAGATAAAAATAAATAACATATACAACAATAATGCTAGTCACTTTCACTAATCACAGCGGATAGTAAAGGTTTCTAAAAGCCAAGAAGATATTGATTTTGGATATCGATTTCGTATATGATACTATGCGGGCGGAGTAAAATGTCTCTTAGAAATAAGACGACACTATACAAAGCCTGCATTCGTCCTATCATGACCTATGCGAGCCCTGTCTTTGCCCACATCAAAGCGTCACAACTAAATAAACTACAGACCATACAAAACCGTTTTCTTCGTATCGCCACGGACTCGCCGTGGTACATACGTAACGTCGACCTACATAAAGACATCGACATCGATTCGATCGCGAAACACCTGAAAATACTCTCCACGGCGTATTTTAAGAGAGCCAAACGACACAGCAATCCGCTGATAGCACAAGCATGTCAGTACACCTCCCTAAGAGGTAATCTACCCAACAGACTCAGGCGACCTATGCACGTCCTGAACGACAACGACGATAGCTTCACTATCGCAAACGCACCACTAGTAGTAGGGAAAACCATCACACTACACAACTCACACTCACAGCGTTTCCGCCGGCGGAAACGAGGACCCAGATTAGCGACGTCACGGAGGCGGCCGTGACGTCAGTAAATTCTTTCAGTGCTTAAATTCACACCCCACCGACTACGTTCTGAGCCGAGGTGCGATCTCATAGGAGACACCCTCAGGACGAACGTCACTTTCGAGCCCAAAAGGGTTCACCTTAAGGCAGAGTCTTAGCACTCGCCCCAACGTTCGGTGACGCTGTAAAGGCCAGTAGGGCCAACAGCAATACACAACCACAGATAAAAAAAAGGATATCGATTTCAAGGTTATTTATACAATTATAAGTTCCGATACATCGAATAATTGCTGAGAATTTCTCTTTATTTGTATGATTTAGAAATATTTTTAAGTTAACATAAAACGAAGCGTACATATAATTACTAGTATATACTTTTCTAACTAAGAATAAACTAACCTTAAATTTACGCATTTCATGCGATTTGCTAATAACTCATCTATATTGTGCACTACTTAGTCTTTTTGATTAATATATCTTTATTTATAATACAACACTAATACACTTCTAATCCACTTTAATTTTACTTCTAAAATTCCGATAACAGTTTCGTCGACGTTCAAAACGTCATTTTTTCGCAAATGCAAAGTGAATATCATAGATTAATCAAGCTCTCAATCAATGGTATCGGGTCAATTTGCTGTCGAATGTTGTTTATTTGGCTTTTCTCATTTTATTGTTGGAATAGTATATAAATCATTTATTTTTAAAGCCCTGCACTAGCATATTAGCAATAGTTAGCTTTGTAAAGGTAGGATGAAACGTGATAGGCCAAAATGTATTTGAAATCGGATTCACCGCGACAGCAGCACGATAACAAATGATTACTATAAAGGTTACAGTTAACTAAGCCACATTCATTATCTATTGTTTGAGATCTCAAATATTATTAATATCTTTTCAAACGAAATAAAATATATATTTATCAAAATAAGGTTTAAAGTATTTTTCCAATTTTTATTTGGTTTCCATTGTGTTGTATTCATGTGACAAGGTTCGATTTTAGTTGACCAAAATTAGTTCGTTAAGAATATGCGACAAAAACAATGAATCAGGGAGAGTTGATTGATGGTTAACTTTTATCGAATCAATTATAGTTGCTTCGTTTTATTTGAAAATCTGTTTCAACGTTTTCCTTGTTAAAGTATCGCTGAAATCCGCCTTCTTAAAATCATGTAAGCATAAAATTATGGAGTTATTATATTACACGCTCGATTCCCCTCCTAAGACGTTGAGAGATGAATCTACTGGCGTGAGAGAATTGAATCAAATTATCAAGACATAAGTGAATACATGTGCTATTAAAGCGTTAGTAAACTATACACATATTCAAAAAAGAATTGATTCGAATAGATAATAGCGAAAAAGCAAAACAAGTTTTGTTTAAATAGTAATTAACCTAGTAATAGTAATAAACTAGTCTAGCTAAGCAACATCTACGCAACATATACTGACAAACCACAATATTTAGTATTGTTGTGTTCCGGTTTGATGGGTGAGTGAGCCAGGCACAAGGGACATAACATCTTAGTTCCCGGAGGTTGAACGCTCATAATTGGGAATGGTATTTTTTTCTTACAAAACCAATTTCTATACTTATGTATCAGTCCATTTGCCAGACTAATTGTTTTAAATAAAAAAAATATATATTCAATATTTTCAGACGTGTTCTGAATATGAAATTTTCATTTCATGTGACGTAAACACCCGCGAATTATTCTCGTTGATTAACTTTCAATAGGTCTGAATATATCACGTTACCGGAAGGCATTCATGTGTATGAATTACGTACCACATGAGTGCATCCGCAAGCTTCGATAAGATGTGTCACAATATGTCATCTAATACAACCAGGAATAGGCTATGAAAATATATCAAACATTATAAAAAATAATAAAATTCGTTTAATTAATAATTAATTAGAAAAAAAGCGCATAAGAGTTGAAACCAATTGCAAATATGAAATGAAAAATAATTAGACTAATAAATATGATAACATTATACGCAAATAATAAAAATTAATTGCTTTGAAACAAATCGCATTTAAGTCATTGGAGACATCATTTAATACAAGACTAAACCTGACAAAGCGAACAAGAACCTTGCCAAAGAACAGGTCAGTCTTCAAATGACAAGACCTAAGTAACGTCTTTTGTCCCACATTCATTCATTCACATTCAGTGTAACAACCAAACTGCTATATATCTTCGAAAACGGTAACAGTTTTATATAAGTCGTTGCTTCGAGTCTGTACAAAAAGATTTTATATCGAAATATTAAATCTTGTAGTATTTACAACATTATGATACATGTATCAAAATTAAAATGTATGGTTGGATTGCTTTTTGCTCAACGTCGAACGTTCGTATTGCTTTATTCTGGATTGACAGGCGAGCATGCCAATATGTACATAGGAACAAGCAATATAAACATCTGAAACGTATTGGTTGATAACCAGTCGCAAGGAACGCTTTATATTTTCATAGCAACTAAATATGTAAGCAAATTTCTAATCTAAGGTCATCCAATAAAATATATATATATATAAGTATTTATTTGACTTTTATTAAAAAAAAGTAAAAATGTCTTATGCAAAAAATTCTTTATCTTCATTGTTTTGTTTACAGTACATTGGAACCATGGACGTTCCGCGGCCGAGCAGTCGAGTTGAAATTGTGGCTGCAATGCGCCGCGTTCGAGTAAGTATTCTTAGATATTAATCTCATTATTTTTTTTCTCATTTTTAATGAGTTAATTAATACTTTTTACGTATAAAAATTAAAAATACTTCCCGTACAATTCATAACCGCATGGAATGGTGGCAAAAATGCTAGCAGCATTGAATTGAAATTGCTAGCACCGTTGAATCGCAATTCTAAACTTCTGGCCAAAAATTGAACCAGCGCCTTTGTCACCAGTTGAAGTATTAAAAAAATAAATAAATTTTACCGTTAAAGGTACGAAACCTTTATTTTATCCAATGGGAAATTCACATTCGGTAGAAGAGAAATTTCATAATTAATTTAAATTATTTTTGTATACCTTTTTGTCGTGACGCTTTTCGGTGTGTCGAGCTTCAAATCAAAGAATTGATAAATATAATTAAATAAATATGGCATTCAGCTCGGCTGATACAATTAAAAATTTGAATGATTATTATTCTAAGTATTCCCTATGGATATACATATCTTGATAAGATGGGTATGGAGATTATCACCGAGTTGATTAAGAAGCATGAGAATTTAGAATATTTGCATGACTTTTTGGAGAACATTTAAGTCTAAACTTGAGAAATTATGAAAACTTGACGCTATGAAATTTAGTTAAAATATTTAGTGACAAAAAATGAAACAACACGCCCGAAGAAGCTTAAGGAAGCAATAGACCGAGAAGATTATGATAACAGCTATATTATGATTCTGAGACGATATAAAGGATAAATGTATATTAATATTACGGGAAGATGACTACGATATGCTACGAATAAAAATAAAAGGAATAAAGAAAAGTAAATACGTCTTGAGATATACTCCTTTGCAACACACGTTCGCCTCAAGAGGTATTTTATTATAGCTGAAATTCTTAGTTCGGATTTGGCACTTTTTATTCGTTCTCAAAAATTATTAGAAATAAAGTTTGCCATTTCAAGGGCCTTGGTACTTTTTAATTTTCACGAGGTCAAAAAATATTTGAATGATTTGAGGAGTGTTTCAGCTTTGACGAAGTATAATTGTAAAATATATTCCCAATATTCGTTCCTTCGTTGCGCGAACTTCACTTCACTTTAATTAACCTTTACTCGTAGTCGATATAATTGTAGATGACGTGTATTAACATAACACGATTAATTAACGGTACACTAATCACTTTATATTTGACGCATCAAACGTAATTACGCAAATTAAATTCAAATTAATATTGTTATTAACAAAGACTAAAATGCAATGCACTAAAATATGCAGTAAATACTTCCACTATTAGTATATGTGTTTTGTATTCACTATAAACTAGCTTAGGAATTTTTACCTAGTCGACAAAGGTTTTTCACCTGTCAAAAGTAAAATTCAATTAACTTCTCCGTTGCGGCAAATCGAATATGATAGTGGTCCATTTCAATGAAAATTAAAAACTATGATATATTTTTTAATTTGGATAGGTAAATATTAATAAGACAGTTTCAGGGACGGTTAACGATTAAATGGAATAATTTTAATATTACAAACGACTAACGTATAATTAATTCTTAATTTAAAAAAAAAGTTATAGTTTCCAATTACCTTAAGCCCCATTTAAAATAGTCCTATACGGCTCGTACTTTCAATAAACGACCTTTTTATATTTTAATTACTAAATAAAATCTAAGACCAATTTTATAAGCTACATAAATCATATGTCGATAGGTAAAACATAATATAACAATTTTTATGTCATGAAAACAAACATTTACTTGCCATTGCGTTTTGAAATTTGACATAAAAAGGACAAAAATTAAATACGTAAAGTTAAAGGAATACTAAAGACTAAAGAGACTAAAAATAATATATTAAATAAAATAAAAAATAAAACTATAAGAGGTCAATTTCATTTAATAGAGAGCCTATTTGACTTAGTACGAATTTTATACACGTTTTTTTACTAACATGTACATGTTAATGTTCTTACTTAAATCCAGATGTAACTTGTTCAATCAATGGACAATGTTTGCTACATTAGGTCGGTTAATTAGCATAGTTCCCCGCATGGCAAATATTTGTGTTTATCAAACTGTTCTTTGGTTACGTTGCCTGTGTGACCAAATGATACAAAGTATCAGTAAGAGTAGAATATTATTTAAAATATATATATACCACTATAATAAAAGTGAAAGTGTCTCTGTCTGTGTGTTGAATTTGATAAAATTTGATAAGCTTGAAGTCTAAGGTATTATATATGGTGCTATTTTATAATTAACATCTCACAGTTACAGTAAAAACAAAACATTCAGTTGCTGCATCATTTCTTCTTTTGGATTCTTCTCTCTCGATTGCTTTTCTCATCTTTGACTTGTTATTGTTAAACTAACCTCACCTGTCCTGAGATCATATTTTTTTATTATACTTTAGGTTCCTCTTTCTTCGTCTAGGTTAATTTTACATTTTATCCTTTATCTACAACACTATGTTGTATAATGTCAATTTGCATAATTTAAATCTCTTTTCATAACTGAATCCTGTCCAAAGGTATGTATTTATGTAAAAATTCCCAAGGGAACAATTAACGTCGTACTAAAGTAATAAACACTAGTCACAATGGTTACCATTACTGTTTATATTTGGAGCAATATTTATTATAATAAATCTATCTCTAGGGGTATTTTAATTGTAATGCAATTTCTAGAATATTCTGTGTTCTTATGTCCGGGTTACGGTTCTTGTAACATTGAAATATGTCTCGTCTCCAACGTCGGAATTTAAATGAATGGCTTCGCTCGGAGCTTATAAAAATAGCCACAGTCATGTTTATTTACTCGGCGATTCAAATGAACACGTAATAAGTGAAGCTGAAGGAAATGTTAAGTCGCCTCAATACGTGTACGTTAACCAATATTATTTTATTAAAAGTATTATATTTCTGCGCTTAAAGATTTTTTTTAATAAAAAATCTCTGTCTCTTTCTGAGTCTGTCGCTTACTTGTTTTGTAAAGGATATACTAGGAATTATGTTCATAATATTAGTTTCAAATGATGTTCTTAAATTTAAAAGTATAAAAAAGTCCCATAAATGTCTTCCACTGGGAAAGCATTTTCATTTAAAAATTAAGCGCCAGAAAATTCAGAAATACTTGCCCGCGTTAGCGCCGATAGATGAAGATCCAATGATTCTTGGATGTTCTTCCCAGTGGACCATCTCGGATGTCTAAGCTTTACATTTTGATATTGCTAATATTTCTCGGGAAAACATCGATGAAAACTGGAACAAACTTGTGCTTGAAATCGACTCTTCGTTAAACAAAGTCTCGGACTGGGACCGGCTAAACCTAGTCCACTTTAACCTTAAAAAGACGCGGTAACCGCTAAAAAAATCACCATTTGTAGTATCTCCCCGTTTTAAGAAGATTCCGATAGCCGCCACAGCCAGTATCGTATTACTTGGCGTTGATGTTTCGAGCCTCGTTCAGTTCCGCGGTCAATTGGAAGGTATTGGCTTTACCTTCCACTTAAACAGTATTTAACGTCGGCCCATCGCCTAACACTATACCTACAAGGCGCAAATTCGGCCTCACATGGAGTACTGCTCTCACCTCTGGGCGGGTGCTCCCCAGTACCAGCTCCTTCTATTTGAACGTATCCAACTCAGACCGGCTCGAATAATCGACGATCAAGCCCTTTCCGATCTGCTTGATCATTTGGCTTTGCGTAGAGATGTTGGATCACTCTGCATCTTCTACCGAATTTTTCACGGAGAATGTTCCGATGAAAAGCTTGGGTTCATCCCGGCTGCTGAATTTCACCTTCGGACATCTCGTCAAAATTCCAAATATCACCCGCACCATCTAGATGTCTGAAAATCCACAATAGCGCGATTTTTAAGACATTTTCTACCTCGCACAAACACACTGTGGAACCAGCTTTCGCCGGTATATTTTCCGAACCGATACGACTTCTTCTTTCTTAAAGGCCAGCAACATACCTGCAAGCCCCCCAGTGTTGCAGACGCCCATGGGCGGTGGTAATCTTCCCATCAGGTGAGCCTTCTGCTCGTTTGCCCGCAATAAATTTAAAAAAAAAATTGATTTCAAATTAAAACCACTATATTATAGACTAACTATTTTTGGTCCTATTTTAATTTTTCATAGCTAATTTAAATTTATTAAAACTATTTTTATGTAGGTTAGATAAATTAGAATTGATTTGTGGTGCTATTCCCAGATATAGCTATATCATTATTTGTTCTAAATATCATTTTACTTTTTGTTTCAGTATGAATTTAAAGCGAGGGGTGTGAAGAAGCGCAAAGTTACCGTGGACGTGTCGATAGATGGCGTGCGTGTCACCACGCGTACCAAGCACGCTAAGAAAAAGGTATGTGTCAATATTAATACAATTGTTAAACGTGTAAATATTTAAAATATGATGGAACTACACTAAAGAAAATATTTGATATTCTTTATTCCCCCATATATATTCACAAATATAATTGTATAGCAACATTTATATTGGTGAATATAATATATGGTCAGTACCGGTACCAATGACGTATTAAAGCTTAACTTCATAGAGACCAATTAACCTTACGAATACTTAAATTTTAAGATTGGATATGTTTGTAAGATATTTGTAAGCGGATTATTAGTGTTATTTATTTTAATACATAAGCCGCCGAGCTAATTTACCTGATTGGTCACCGATTCTGACATAGACAACGTAAGAAATAGACATCATACTTTATATTGTCAATTCGCTGCCAACTGACTCACCTGATATTTGGCGGTAGAATAAGTGATGAGTGGGTACTGCTACCTACACGAACTTACGCAAATGGCCATTATTGGTAATATATATATATATATATATATTTATAGATAAACAAGTAACTAAATCTTAATCAAATCAATGGTTTTATATTTTTACGGACACTTTAAAAGCCATTTATTTTAATGGATTGACGTTAAATATATCAAATCAAAATCATAAAATATAATTTTGAATTAATTTAAAATAAGAATCCTTTTATTTTCAAATACATCTAAGTCAATACGGATTTCTAATAGTTTAGGGTGAGTTAAATGAGCTTTATAAACGAGTGTTTTGTGTCAATTGGTTGCATATAATAAACATAATCATGATCACCATCAAACACCAGTCAGGATGTTACGTCACTATAGCGTTGGGGAAGTCTCGTTTAATCTTCTGATTTCGTATCCGAGCAATCGAATTTAGAGGGTTGATTTAAATAGAGTGTCATTTCCCGGGGCTACAGTTAAATTTGGGATCCCTCAGGAATCTATTCTTGGTCTATTTCCCTTCCTTTTTTATATAAATGACTTGCCTTATCATGTAGCTTAGAAACACGAGATTGTTTTGATTTTTTACGAGACTTCTCGTATTTATAAAATTAAAAGAATAATTTATGTCAAAGGCTTTGTGTAAGTTTGTCTGGGTAGGTCCACCCACTCATCGCAACTACCGCCAAACAGCAGTACTAAGTATTGTTTTGTTCCAATTCGAACATTTGTAATAAAATAATAAAATCTTAATTGACGACCTCCGTGGTCGAGTAGTGTACACCGGTTTTCATGGGTACGTCACTCCGAGGTCCCGGGTTTGATTCCCGGCCGAGTCGATGTAGAAAAAGTTCATTAGTTTTCTATATTGTCTTGGGTCTGGGTGTATGTGGTACCGTCGTTACTTCTGATTTTCCATAACACAAGTACTTTAGCTACTTACATTGGGATCAGAGTAATGTATGTGATGTTGTCCAATATTAATTATTCCCAAACTTGAGGGCGCAAATTTCTTTGGGCAATGGTGACCATTTAATATGATTTTTTTTTTAATAGTTTTCGTCTTAAAATTGTATAAAATAACAATAATCTGTACGAAGCCAATAGCTTACGATTTAATAATAAAAAAAATATTAAAAACGCTATAACTCTCAACGTACGATGTGTAAAAACGAATATACTCGTAAGGCATCAACATGCTTATCCTAATGGCTCCCTCATTAAAGGACTGGACTTTAGACAGACTGCTGCAAAATTTGCTTAAAGAAATAAGATGTTAACTGCTCGCCTGGTATTTTTATTTACATCAACGTTATAATGGTATGATTCTAGTGTGATCGGGAAAATGCAGCCGATATTAAGATGATTTCTTTGAAAATGTTTATTTGCAAAAGATTCATTAAAAAGTAAATTTAAAGACCTCCAAACGTGTACTATTGGTAAATGTTGTTATATATATTCGTAAAAAATATTAAAGAATTTTTCAGACCATTATGAGATTACGGAGGTTAATGACTCTTTTGGGACATTGCGCTTGTACGCCTTTACACAAAAGGACCATAGAAAATGTTGAAGCAAATTCAATTTGAAAATTTAAAAAATCCTTTAAGACAATAAATTATGTACTAAGGTTGTTGTTGCAAATTTATGAAAGTTTTACATGATAACACACCTTGGGAGGGAATTTTGTCTCTCATTCGATATTTTCAAAGCTTATAGTGTTCATAGGGACAATTTCAAACTTATTTTACCGATCATCGATGTATGCAATATGTGTCCTATCGGGAATGGTTTCATGAGATCCGCTGTGGGATTGACCCATATGAGCGGAATAAAGTATGCAGGTGTTAACATACACATTACATTTATTTTGAACCTTATTCCCTTGAAATTAAAACTCAAAACCGCACGATTTTTATATTCTGCATTGCTACGAGGCGCACGTGAGCGAAATATACACGGAGTTTTGTTGCAATGTTCATTGAATAGTCACTTTTTAAATTTTCTCTTTAGTTTGATTATATTTATACATTATTTATTAAACTCGTATACGTATAGATGTAATTAAAAACTATTTTGTTTATTAAAATGTTTAGCTTATTTTAAAATTTTATAATATTTATCGATCCGGATTAAATGGATTCGAATTATTTCTGTCGACTAAAACATCGAAGAAATTTTAAATTTCGTTTTCCCTCTCATTATCAGAACACTTTTTATTTTATTTCAGGTGTTTATATTATAAGATTTTAAATTCAGCTATAAAATTGCAGTGAAATTGTTCAAAAAAGTTCAAAAAGTTAAAGTCTTCAACTTCGTATATATTCATGAGGTGTAGCACTAGACCACAAAATTGATTTCGAGATGAAAGAAATTTAACCTAGAAACTTCTACGATCCCTAATTTATTCAATCCGAAATGAACCAGTGACTTCATCTCTGAAATTTATATATAAATATTTGTTGAACTTATGAAAAAAAAAGTAAGTCCGTTAATACCAAGCAAAGTTTATTTTAAGAAGAAGGGTAAAATTTATTCCACCACGTTCCATTGTTGGTTTAATATTTTAAAAAAACTCCTTTCTTTATTTTAAATTACTTTAATTATTTAATAAGAAGTCACACTTAACCGTTAATTCAATAATTATTAATTATTTTTGTCTTTGTGATCAGTTATAAAACACACGCCATCTTTGTGCCCGCCAAAAACTACTTATCATTACAACCACAAATAAAAAAGTTTGGTCATAAGTTGATTAACAAAATTAACGTTCGATTCTAGTAGACATAAATAAAATTATTTGTCCGAGATATAAAATTAATTAATAATTTGCGTGTAATATGTGGAAGAATTTTATTCAACGCAGGTCGCCTTTCATACATCCTTACGTTTTTACAATCACGCGATGAAACAAACATTAAATAGATGAAAACTCGGCAGAGCATCCATATAAATCCACAAGCTATCGTATACTTGAAATTCGATTAAGATTATTTTAAAACATGACTAACGACATCACTTTTATAACCCGTGACGTTCTAAATAAAACTATTAATTCTAGCTACGTACCTATTATATATAATATATCCACAACGATTTGTCCAACCAAATGATACGTCATGTAGTTGGAAAGAAACCGCGCATGAAAATCGGCGAGATTTATTTTATTGAATTGGTGTGTTGTACTTGTCGTTAACTAGCTGTCCCGATTTCATACGTGTGTCGTTTACTTTAGATTTAATTATTTACTTTGAGATATTTTTTACCTGTTGAACAAAATGATTTTAGCTTATTTCATCCAATTCGGGTTCATTACAATGTTCTCCGCCGTATTCGAGCCCGAAGTGAATAGTTATTATTACCACAAATTAACTACATCAAAATACCTTAGTACTTATATATAACGACATAACGGAATATAACGAATGTTTAATTATATTGTGATATTTAAATCAAAACAATTTTACGACTTTAATATTTTTGGAAAAATATATTAAAAATATTCGTGCAATAATAGTAATATGTATGCCTGCGCGTTTGGAAGCGAACGGTTTTATAAAATTTCAACAAAAAAAAAAAAATATTTTTTTTTAATTTAAAATGAGCCAAACCAGTTTATATATTAAACTTAGATAAACAAATTAGCGAAGTGATAACCTCCTTCGTTTTGAAGTCGGTTACAAATCGTATAATGATTGTTTATTTTATATAGCGGGCTAACCTTTTCAGACTCGTTTTTTGTATACTAAACGATGTTGGTACAAGAAAAATGAAAGACTATATCTTCTAAAATTTGTAACATGAATAAAATTATTGAAACATTTTGCAATGTTTCTAAAAAAATTCTCAGTTGACAAATTTGTTTTGGAAACACTTACTATTTTGTTGAAAAATTTACGCGTCCGTAAAAAAACAAATAACTCTATGGTCTGAATGGCATACCGTTCCTTATATCGATCAAAGTAATATATATAAAAAATCACAGGAGGTACATACCGAACGTTCCAGAACAAAATAATCACTAATAATATTTACGTTCAATATATATCTATATTCTATTTGAATGAAATTTATAGTTTAGTAAAACATATTGATAAGCGCCTGTTAATCTCAAACTGTCATAAATCAATGCAAAACTATCATCAGTCCCGAGGCAAACGTAACCGAAGCCTTATTTACGGCTAACCCTTACTAACAGATAACCTCGACGGCCATTTTAGTAATATAAGATTTATAATTAACAAGATAGCACCGAGCCCGCAGTTAATATTTATTAAATATATAATTTTATTACCTTTCTCATATAATATATGTGAATTGATTTTATTGTCTCATACAGCATTATTAGAGGTATTATGTAAGGAGAAATTCGAATCTCACGAGCACAAGGGTGAAATGTCGGAATGTTATATACAACAATGACCAAAATAATTATAAAATTGATAGGATACTCGTATCGTTATGACGTATCACCGTAAGTCTGTTGTCAACATTCCACGAGTGAGATACGAAGTGAATTCTTAGAGAATCGCACACCTGATTTCATATTACGTTGCTAAATTTATATACGTTAGCATCTTTCATATTCTGATTCAATTAAAACTTTGTACAGTTGTTGTTGGCGCATGCGCGAAGGTTTTTCACATAAACCCATCAACATAAAATAGATGGCGTAGGAATCGTATAAAATCGTTGCTCGTCTTGTATGCGCTCGCGCATCGTTTTATGTACCTACATATAATTTGTTATTGTTGAGTATGACGTATTTACTAGAGTTTGGAAATTTATATTTATTAAGTAGTTTAAATTTTCTGTCAATTCGACTCAATCCACTCATCCCATTTGAGTTTAATTTTTTAAGAACATTCACTGAATTATGTTCATTATTTTTATATATGCCAGATAAACATGATGCATATAAGACAAATCGAATGCATCCATTCAAGATATTATTATTATCAGTATAGGATATCATATAATAATTATAATTATTATAAAATTCATAAATAAAAAAAAACGTACTCTTGTGTTTTTTTGACAAGACGAAAATAATACCAGAATTTCGCACTTTTCCACTGTTAAATTTATTGAAAGGAAAATTGGTCTAAGTCGTTAAGAACAATAAACAAATACATAACTATTCCTAATTAGCCTTTTTACGTCCTTAACCCACTGTATATTAAAATGAGCTCTAATTGATTGAAATATTAAGTAAATGATGACGAAAGATTGTATTATTATTATTTTATTTATATTATTATTTTCGCCTTGTCAAAAAAACACTAGAGTACGTTTATTTTTATTAATGAATTTTATAATTATTATATGATATCCTATACTGATAATAATAATATCTTGAATGTTATCTGGCATATATAAAAATAATGAACATAATTCAGTGAATGTTCTTAAAAAATTAAATTAAAAAATTTTTGGATCATAACCTAAGACTGTTGGTAAAAACCCGATAATCAACCTTCATGTGTAAAGTTTTTATTATTATTATTAAATATAATTTAACCAAGTAACGACATCATTCATTAACATTACATACATAGATAGCCGACCAAACGACGTCGCAGCGCTTTGAGCTTTTGATGTCTCAGCGTGGTGTAGCACACAAAAGTGTAGACACAACGGTTTCTTAGCTCATACCTTCTTTTCCAATCAACATGTGTGGTGTTGAAAAACAAATTAGGTTAATTTTTTGAAATGGGTGATCTGGAAAAAAATATCTACGACCTTCGAAGGGCGGAGGTGCGTACTTTGCAACCGAAAGAGCGACAAAGCGCGTTTTGGATATTCGGCCTTTATAAGATCTGCATCGGTTCCCTTTTTCACGACATATGCTGGTCAATAAAATAGGACTCAAAATGATATTGCTGTGTTCAAATATCATTGAAATATATTTTTTTTTACTTTTCTATAATATGTATTTAGAAGTTAATAAAACACAAAAAATGTAAGTTTCATGATTTGTATATTATGTATATTGGGCAAACATTCCTAAATAGTCTATTAAACCTTTATTATTAAAAAATATCGGAATAATGATTTTTTTTCTAATACATGCCATTTTTGCCGTATTGAATTGACCAATAAAAATCTTTAGAAATGATGAATAACTCTTCAACAAACATGAACAAATCTGTCAAAACACTTGTACAAAATGTTGTCCAACTAGGTTTTTCAGCATGAGGCAATGAGTTACCCCATGTGGCTACTCTGTGGCTTAACTTAGGTGTGGCCGCTAAGAGTTAATTTCATTGTTCCTCTACTATTATTCAAATTCGCATCCAACGAACTCCGATTTAATTTTCGTTTTATGCAGTTCTTTTTTATTATAGAAGTATACATGTGTATTGTTATTACGTGTAGTGTGAAATTAAATAAAAATATACTTTATTCAATTAACCATTGATGTGTCACTTTACGGAATTGTATTAAATGTTATCACCGGTTCGGAATGTAGATTATACCGAGAAGAATCGATAAGTAACTGGTTAGTTACTCTTTTTAGTATTGTGAGTACAAAATTATGTCAACAAAATGCAATTAAATTATTGTAACTTTTGTATTATATATAATCTTGCTTTGAGTATGCTTTATTTAAAAGAAACACATTTTAAACAGGACACATATACATTATCATCACACAGATGTTAATACATACATATATACATACATACGCGCATCCATAAACTCACAATTTGAAGAGACATTTCAATAGTGCAATTAGCTAATATAGGTACAATTGTAAAATTAATTTTCATTTCATTTTCATGAGCAAATTGTCTGACCGTTAATATAGTTCAAGGTTAAACTAAATGAAAATATTAGGTACTAATGCTGATATTTCAGTTATTATTACCCTTTGATTAAAATGTGTCTGCGGTTCGTTACAGTTGTACGTAAAAGCATTCCACGTATTGAATTTTAAATGTTCAAATAATTGGTGTATTTGGTGTACAATAACTACCTATCATTTCTATTCAACGTTGAAACCTTTGTTTCAAATGGACCGCATAAATAGTTTGTAGTTAGAAACAATTGAACGTAGAAGTTATATATGTTTTTTGGTTTTCAATTGCCAATTTATTAACCGTTCATTATTTTATCATGACTCTGTAACAGCTTATTATTGAGGTATAACTACGTCGAAACTCGCGATATTGATCTTTTAACTTTTCTTCAATTAATATTTAATACATTCGAGATCCCTTACATTATTTTGAAAAAATATAACTGACAAATCAGGAACGATTCATTTTCCGAATTGATTGTATTTTTTATTGTTCAATCTTATATATTAATAGCGTAGGCCGATTTCTGTCCCAGTGATTATGGGACGATAGCTGCACGCAGAAGATCGGTTATGGCCATATTTTGAAGAGATCCAGCCGCATATATGCAGAAAATTAAAGAGGATTCTTGATTGCAATTTACTAAATTGTTACGATTTAACAAATAATTAACTTTAGAGAGAAAAAAAAAAAAAAAAAAAACTTTAGAGAGCGGAAAAAAGTTACTGGCCGGGTAGAGAGCGGCGGTGCAATAGCTGTATAAAAAAAGCAAAAGTAAAACGTGCGTACAGACGCCGTCAGTATACGTTGAAATTAAATCAAAACAAAACCTGTCATGGATTTCGAAATTCCTGAAAATGTGTTGAATAAACGCGAAGTCTCGCTGGCGGCCCACAAGTACGAATAGGTATGTAACTATAGGTATACAAAAAAATATTGTAACTTTAAAAGATAATTATTTTCCTGCTATCATAAAAAATTAACATAATTCAAGAGAAACGCGGATTCGTAGCTCGTTACCGAATAAACAAGGCTGGCTAGTGGCTGCGATTGAAAATACGAACCTGTTATTCTGAATTTTAGTTCTAACGCAAACAGCAACGAACTGGATGTGGTAACAAAAATTACCATACATACTTCCGAACATAGACAATTTGGATTCGCCCGGTTTTTGTAAAAGTTATTCTAAACGCGCGTTAGGATGGAAGACACGCGTCTACCATTATTCGAAACCAGTAACAAAGTCAACACATTTTTGTCCAAGAAAACTTTGATTATATCAATAAAATATACTAGAATTTAAAAAAATCCTACAAAAAAGTCCGCGCTAGCTTATATCTATGTTCGAATGATCGAATCGAACTCATAATATTGTATTGGTACCTACGTATTAACGCCACCGCATAAAATAAAATCAATATTATGATTACCATTATATTTAGTGTTGGTTATTTGCAGAGCAATTATTTCCAAGACATTAGTAATACTTTTTCAGATTAATATGAATAGGTACCTTAGGAATTGAATATAGATTAAAACTGTCTTTCAAACTATACCATTCGCATGAGTACTGTAGACGATATCATTGATTCAAATTGCATGCAATCAAAAAAATCATTCGGTGCGAAACGGGTGATCGGATAACTGGGTAGAACAATAAAAAAAATACCTTGTCATTTAAAATTACCCAAGTTTGAAGGGTGAGTGAGCCAGTGTAACTACTGGCACAAGGGACTTAACATCTTGAACAAGATTGGTGGCGCATTGGTGATGTAAGGAATGGTTTATATATTTTAGTGCCATTGTCTATTGGCGGTGGTGACCATCAGATGGCCAATGTGCTAGTCCGCTAAACCATGCCATAAAAAAACTATACACAACTAAATCATACGTATATAAACTAATACATAATAAATAACTATTTATTTTCTATACATTAATATTTTCTTGTAAAGCGCACTTATCTTTTCATTCATTAATAGCACCCGTACGAAACTGGGTCGCTTGTAATTAATAATAATTAGAGTGATAATACTTTTGACATATTACAAATATATGTGACGACTCGCTTTTGATTTTATATTTGCTTTTGTTACTTCACTATAATCTTCCGTACGCTCCATTCGCCTTTTATTTAATAATCTGAGTCTACGAGACTACGACTACAAAATTAGTCTTAAATTCAAATGTATGCAAGTAAGCCTTTTATTAAATTTTATCATAAAAGTTTTATATACCATCTATAATATCAAAAAAATATATATATTGGTTAACATTAAAAAAAAATTATGATTTTCTCATGATTTCATTTTGTGTCTGATGCCTTATATTAAAAGTCTGAAATTTATATTAATAAAATACTTACTACTGTATTATAAATATTATTGATAATACAACCTTAGTATGATGGAAATCTGTTCTTCTCCATTGAATATACACGTTTTTTATTCCATCCCACAGAAGGGTTCTTCGAAATTCTTCAGCCGCAACAGGAATGCTGCGAATGATTGCATCGAGATCATGCACCACCCAATCTACCGTATCTTCTACGTCTCTCACGACAGTTCCGATTTGAAGATCTTCTCTTACATCGCTAGAGATGGTGCTACTAACGTTTTCAAGTGCAACGTTTTCAAGAGCAGCAGGAAGGTAAGCATATTAATCTATTATTAAAACATATTTTTAGAAATTATATCAATAAATCATACAAGTCTTTACAGACGAATCTATATAATTATCAATGATAGGTAAAGCCTGTATCGGAAAACTGTGTAGAATATAAGTCTGCTACATATTTATTCAACAATTGGACTTATTCCATCACCTCGATTCTCCAAAATTTTCATAAAAAAGAGACGTTAATAACCCAACATTTTGTCGTATAAATATTCTGCTTTCTGGATAAATGGATATTTACATTTAGAAATAAAACACGGAAATAGTTAAACGTAAAAGTATGAATGTCTGTAGTGCAATTACGTTTCAACGTCTGAATATATTTGCTATATAGAAATTGTGTCCAGTAGAACATGTTTAGGTACGTTATTACACAGCAAGTTCCTGTTTATACGAAAAGCTTTAAAATTAGTTTATCGCGCGAGATATACCTATATGTAAATACTGTTAAGCGTTATTAAAAATTGAACTTTGAGTTGTTAGAGCAATCCTGCTAACTTTAAACCATTACTTTTTGGCACGTTCTCCAGCATCTAACATCATCTAACAGATGAAATCACATACTTTATTCAAGTATGTTCTTAAAGATACTTTTGTAGCTTGTAACATAGTATGTAAGTATATAAGAACTGGTAAGAAATAAACAGTTTCCACTATTTCAATAACGTAGTTATTTAATTTTATTGGCAAAAATTAAATTTATACTAGTTTTTTTTTTAATAATAAACTACCAATTATTGCTAAAAATTTTCGTTGTAGAATAGTACTCGTATTGATTTTTTGTAAATAATACTAGGACATTTGCTCAAATTAACTTACTGACAAATAAACTTTGTACCCATAGTGATAACTATATCACAATGCTTTGTCTTTTTCTTCCGAATATAGAATAAAAAAGATAAAACTAGGTGAACAAGATTGTGTACTTATAAATAATTCACATACAAATACAAAAGTGTACGTCTGCTTAAGACAAGTTTTGTGAAAAAATAATTCAAAGAGAGTGTTCTGTTGTTAATCACATTTTTCGCTTGACGTGGTCCGAAGCTCTGTCGAGACAAAAGGTTGACATTTTTCTTGAAGGAAAATTTGCTTTTCTATTTAATTTATAGGTTTATATTTCGTAGCATATCTCGACCCAGCTTTGAAGGATCCCATCGTGTATTTAATATTATTATAAGTTATTCATAAATAAACTGACTACATGGTCGAAATATTCTTAGGGTTCCGTGTCTCTAAATTAAAAAGAAACCCTTTTAAGATTACTTCGTTGTTCATCTGCCCATCTGACGGTCTGTTTCTCCATCAAACCTACTTAAATAGAATCATGAAATTTGGCAAGAAACAAAAACTGGACACAAGTATAGGAAAAAATCTTAAAAAATTGTTGTTATTTCAGTGCACGTTTTTCTATCCGTGTACGGTACGGTAATTTACGGAAACAGTGCGCGAGTCCGACTCGCAATTGTCGGTTTTTTAGATACTCATTTTCGCGTTCAACATTATAATGTTCCTGCAAATTTTGACATCAAAGCTCAATGTTTGCCCGAATTTGAACCATTATCTTCGGCAAATATGCACGATGGCCCACTTAGTAACCAATGATTGCAGGTCCAAATACAGGCGAGCGCCACTGAATTTTCATGTGTTTAATTTGTGTTTATAATTCAAATCGTGCTCGATGGTGAAGGAAAACGTCGTAAGGAAACCTATCTAAATGCACTGAAATTCTGCCACATTTGTATCCACCAACCCACATTAAACCCTTCTTCTGCAAGGGAGAGGAGACTTTAGCCCAGCAGTGGGACATTAACAAGCTGTTACCATACTAAATTAGTAACTACAGGCACGAGGGGCGGTGGGGACCACTTACCGTCAGGTGACTCATTTGCTGGTCCGCCTTCCAGTAATATAAAAAAAAACTTCTCATTAATTTATCAGTACAGATATTTCGGCGCAGTGGTATCATAAATAATGTAAATTACTACAAGAACAGTTATTTTACACGAATATAAACAGATAATAAGTTTCGTATTCGTGAAATCCGAATTGCACGAACATTTGGATCAGTCTGAATAACCCTGGCATTGATATTGGACTTGGATTTATCTCCGCATAACATCGGTATGTACATTAGGCCACCAGCGCCGATCTAAATCACAAAATATTTGATAAGATTCGTTAAATAAAAAATGTATATATTCTAACAAATTTCGCAGTCAAATGTTGACCGTGTGATGATAATTTACTATTGAAATGATTTGATAAACTCGTATGCGGAAACGACAAACGACATACTCTCTTATTGAAATAAAATTTAATTATAAAATATATTTAAGAAATATAATCTAATTTTAGTTTTTTTCGCCTCATGCATTCTAAGACATATTGTGATAATGATTGTTATCGACTCACTAATACACGACGATAGTAAATATTAAAAAAAATTACCTATAACAGAAGTTTTTAAAACGATAAAGACAAAATTCTCAAAGCATCCTCATCATTACGCAACGATTTAACGTATTGAGTAAACAATCTATTTTAAAATAAAACGTTCGTTGACTTTTACAATAGAATAATAAAATGATCTCGACTACGGATATTATCACGGTCGACTATAAAAGAAGCGACGCTCGATTTCAGGTAATCAACATTAAGAAACAAAAAATTAAAATAATATACGCAACGAAAATAACTTTTTAAAATTAGACTACAGACATTGTGTTGAAAAATTACAGCGTCAAAAGTGAGACCGCAACGCTTTGAAATTTGAAAAAAGCTGCGTTTTTTTTCAGTCTAAAAATTCCTCCTCCGTTAAAAAACCAAGACTTCCTTAAATTAGTAAAATCTAGGGAATAGAAATTATTTCAATGCCGCTCGACTTGCATGTGATACTCGACGCTCTGCGTGTGCATTCATTATTATTTAACAAGAGCAAATACTGAGCTTTTTGTCCTTCTGGTTCTCAAGTTTATGGTTCTCTTCAAAAATAATTACAAAAAATACTAACAATTGTTTTAATATACCAATGATTTAAATGAGGTGTTGTTTTAAGGTAAATATTATCGCAGGTATATATGAAATTGTCTAAATTTACTTGGTGTCTGCGGATTGATTTTCGTAATAGTAGTAAAAGGGTATATTTTTTTTTTATTTTTCCTTTATCGCTCAGACATAAAAAATTAAAATAATTTAATTTTACGGTACCCATGATAATAGCATGAATACAGATACCAAGAGATTTTAATTAACAGCATACATACTCCTTCGTCTCTTCTCCATCCACCACGCGTCACACATCCACAGTCGTCATTTAACAAGCTATATTAAGTGAAGCTACCACCGGTTCACAATGCAGATTCTACTGAGAAGAACCGGCAAGAAACTCAGTAGTTACTCTTTTTTAACATTATAAAATACAAAGTAATGTTGATTAAATACAATTATATACCTATGTATATATCTTGCCTGAAAATCAACAAGTATATAGCTTTTTATCATCTATATAATCTTGTATTGAATAATATGCCTTCTTTACCAATGTATTTTTTACAAATGTGTTGAATTTATGAATCGGTACAGTTAAAAATATCTGAAGTAGAGAAAAATTGTGGCTGCCATAATTTGAACCCACGATCTCTGATTATATTATTCAGGGGACCATTTCAACTCAATAAGCCATCGATTTCAAGCTGTCTGGGTAGACATCACCCACTCACAACTACGGTCACAGGGGACATAACTTAATACTTCCCAAGGTTATTGGTGATGTAAGGTATCGTGAACATTGTTTACAGCGCCAATGTCTATGGGCGGTGGTGACCATGTACCATCAGGTGGCACATTTGCCCGTCCGCATACCTATCTCATATAAAAATATCGCCAATATATATTTTTTTAATTAAACCACTATATCGGCGTTTACGTGCAAAACTTCGTTCCGTGTAACGCGCGTTGGTGACGTTGACGTAGAAAGGATCGTACGAGCATAATTATTTAGTAGTCGTGCGGTAGATAATAAAATACGGATCAAAGACGTATGACGGCGTGATTTAAATTGATCAATCTTTGACCAACCACCTGCTTATGTATCAGTTACATCTAACGCCGTTTTTATAGATTCGCATAAATTACATTTGTGTGTATCCCTCTGTGGACTCGGTACATTCGTTACTCTAGTGGTCAGTTTAATATGATATATATTTGTTTAGATAAAAATGCTTTGCTCATATCGTATGATTTATTATATGATTGTTTATTTGTTAAATATTAATGTACAGTTAAAAGTCTATTTTTTGTTCACTATCTGCCCGTACCGGCTTTCTACTTTAAACATATTGTTATACAAGAACCGTTTATTCTCGGGTGACAGAATAAATGGAAATTATCAAATAAGTAATTGTCTTGGTATGGGCATGTTATGCGGAGGAATGAGGACCATGTTGTGAGAAAGGTTTTGAGAATGGATGTGGATGGTTATAGAGGGAGGGGACGACCAAAGAAACGATGGATGGATTGTGTGAAAGACGATATGGTTAGAAACAATGTTACTTGTGAGATGACGTCCGACAGAGAAGTATGGAAGAAGAAGACATGCTGCGCCGACCCCAAGTAAAATTGGGATAAGCGCAGGAGGATGATGATCAAATAAATAATTACACGGAGATTACGATGAAAAAGGAATTTGATAATACTTAGATAATTACTTAGATTGCTTGATATAAAAATACCAGCAGAGTTTAACGAGAGTCGTAAATAATACAAGCGATAGATATCTAAAAGTCATCCATTTGCGGCGTTTGTTTATAGTTTCGTTCTAAATCTGTCAGCTTGGAGTCGCTGCTTGCTGTCAGGCTGCGCGGACGCCGCACTCCTTGTTTACGAACATTATAAATCTAGTATTTCGCTACCTACTCGACTTTTATAATCAATTACTATTACGATCACTCGTAAACTGTATAAATATTCAAGGAGTTGTTCTATTTGTATTGACTCGTTTGTAGTTGTTCCTTAATTATAGCTTGTGATCGAATCAAAATACCGTTAACATCGAAACTACGATACGACGATAACTCGACTCAAGGCAAGTGGACTATAATTGACATGATTATTTGATAAAAGCTTAAACTTTTTATTATAATTAATTAATATAACGCTCGTCTACGTTGCAACGTTTAATATTTCAATGAATTAATGTACCGTTTAAATATAAACATCCATCGAATATTTTTCACATAAAATGTCAACAGATAAACTTCGTATCGATTAATCAAGATACGTTTATTTATTTGATGCGTGTATCCATTAAGGATCGTTATTATAATAGTCAATGTTAACATCATAATATAAATTTATCGTATTAAATAACCCTGCTCTAGGGTGAGTTCGAGTTTGTTTTTACAAAATAGTTCTATAGTTACTAAATTTCTTATATTTTTTAAATACAATCATTATAAGTACAAAAGCATACACTCAATTTTGACAAATAAATGTACAATTTCTGTACTTACAAAATTCTACTAGTTATTATATATTAAGGCATATCGTTTTATTCAAAAATTATATTTATTAAATGTATAAATATAGTTTTCGAAATAATTAGAATATAAAGTTTACCAAAGAAAATTAATTCACATCAAGTTACTGAGACTTAGACTGCCCTGTTTCTTATTGTTAAAATATCTTAACAGAAATCAAGTTATTTAATTAAGCCCTCGAAGCTCAAATTCCTTCTCAACGTCAGATCAGTAACTTTCGTTGCGATGATATTGTTTCTATTACTGTTAATTGTACGAAAATATACAAAGCAAATTGATAAACTGTGACTCGATAGTACATTGTTATCAGGGAATAAATTTATTTCGACTTTCATTTCGTTCAAGAAGATTCATTTGGTCGTAAAAAAGCCGCCCCCGTCAGGAGTAACGACTTCTGTCTTGCAATTGACGCCTCTTTCTCACACGTCGTAACTGTAAATGCGAAGAGCCCTTAACGATTTACATTAATAACTCTGAATGTGTATAAGGAATAAAGTCGTACACTGTAGGGATGCAATTTGCATAAATTGCACTTGAGAAGGAAACTTTCATCGTGTGCGAATGATTATAATACACCGTGCAATAATTATGTCTTGTCCAATGCAAGAGCGTATACGACACGGTCGGCATACACGAGAGCTGTTCGGAATACGTGAATGTGTTTATTTGCGGTGTTTGTAGCGACGCGCGACGCACGCGCCGACCATGCCGCCGCCACTTCAGTTGTTTCGTGGGTACCCGTGCGGAAGAGCGCGTCACATACTAGCCGATTTCATTTATAACGCGAAACGATCTAACGGATAATAAATCACATGTGCTCAATAAATCATCGAAAATGTCTAACAATAAGGATCAAGATAAGCACAAACCGAAAAGTTTACCGACTGAAGTTTTGTTGAAGGCGCGAAGTACATTGTTCGCACTCGGAGGTGCTTTGAAGTCTAAGCAGGAGCCGCAAAGGACTAAGCCGCCGAAGCAGGACCTGAAGAATAAGAAGAATCAGGAAAGGTTAAAGAGTTGTAGATCGGAACCAGAGTTTGGGGACATTCGTAAAGTAAAACACCGAAGCCGAATCGATGACCTCCCTCGCGATTACGTCGGTTCGAGACCCAGACCTCTCTCGGTGGGGGCGATGAAACGGTACGAAGACGATGTGGAATTTCACTGTGGAAGTTTCCCAAAAGACACATCGATACAGCGGCAGTTTGATTCAACGGATGACGTATGTGTGCAATCGCGACTTGTGATCCCGATTATCGAAAGACTCGGCCAAGATGTTCATATGCAAGACGTAAATGAAAGACCGCGTAAAAAACTTTCCTTTCGTGAACCTGAAATAGTTGGTAGCGGCAGCGCTACGCTGGGCCGTTCTAGTAAATTAATGGGCGTAAATAGCCTTACAAGAAGACCTAATAGAATATCGTTACGTTCGGATATGCATTCGAGTTTGGACGGCTTAGATTCTGATCTGGAGGTGAGTAATTATTTTGTATGAATAGTAATTATATTGTAGAAATGTTTGCAACAAAATATCATTTTGACAGCAATGTTAATAAATTCATAAAATACATTGTGCCCACTTTTCCTTATTGCTCGTCATAAATTTAATTACAATATTCATGTTTGTATTTGACATCTCGTTAAGAACAGAAGAATTATTTATTTTTTTCTTATTTAAATACAAGCATTCGGCAGCTGGTAATTTGTTTTTTTTTTTGTAATTGATTTCTATGGTGCATCTGCGCAAAAAATATCCTGACAAAGTTAATATTTCGAAGATATGAAATAAGCCGGTCGGCGTGTAGTTTTATTTTTTAAATACTTAGCGCGATTAAATTGAACTTTGCGTGTCTATTTGACGGCGTATATTTTCAACAGTACTGGTTTTTAAAGTAACATATATTTCATACGAACGCAATATACGATTCACTATGATATTTTGAAACTAAATTACTTTTAATGTGCATTTAATATAATGTTTTCGGATTTGAAAACGAAATGGAGTTATTTTCTAAACCAGTTTTTTATTTACGTAATATAAAAGCATAATTACAAGAAAACAGTTCTATAATTACGTCTTCTTACTTTAGCTCACCTCGATTTCTAGTTTACCAAGAAAATAGTAAGTTTAATTCATATGATTTTCAAAGTAGGTTTACATTTTCCTTTCATAACTTTCCTTAAAAACTTAATTACTGTGCTGGTTTCATAAGTAGGCAAATAAACAAAGTTTTTTTTATACATCGGACATTTTACATATGCTAATTATTAGCGGGCATAATATTTGATTATTAAAGATTTTTTATAATTAATATAAATGTATTTATGAATGTCCGTTACTATTATTTATGAATTTAAATGTAATTAATAAATATTTAAACGGGCACTTCCTTATATTGTTTAACTATCGGATAGTAAAATCGCAACAAGCTTAATTATTTTAGTAAACGAGATGTCAAAACACAATCGTTATGCCTGCCTGTCGTCCTGCTTATCCATACTCATATTATTGTAATATAAAACTATAAAAAAAACCTATCTGAATATTATACAATTCTTATGAATTGTTTAATTGAAAAACATTTTGTTTTTCGTCGTATTTATTTGTTTACTACGTTGGACGTAACTATAAATATATAAAATACGACTGCAAATAATTTATAAATCAAAACGTATATATACGTCGAAAATATGAACTAGCGTGAAATAATTAATTCTCATTACTGTCAGAATTGTCTCTGACGATCTTAAAATTAGAAAAAATTGTCATACTTGTAAATGTATATTTGACAAAAAGTGCCAGTCGTACTTTGTGTTAGTGGTTGTGCGTCGTGTTTACCTTTGGTCTTGTCGGTCCACCTAACGAGCGAAATAGAAGCTGGCTTATTAGTTTGAAGATAAACAAAAATACCGAACGAGATGTTTCAAAATTCTAGCTTTCGCCAAATGTACAATATTTTAACTTTACTACGAGAAAAACGTAAACGGATTACCAAATTATTTTTTTTTACTCTTATTTACAATGATATTAATAACATTACAACTCGTCAACAGTTAACAAACAAACGAATCGTTTGACAAACCAAATATATTATTGGTTACATCTAAGTTTTAAATTTTAAGGAAAAAATACTTGCAACCCAATGCGAATTCTGTAAATTTTATCATCCTTCATTAAGACACAAACGCCTTCGATTTTTTTTTAAAGAACTCCTTTGAATTTCTGTTGGATATCACACCTGGTAACTGATTAGTGGCTGACAGAGAATCTCGGTTTCTTTGGCAAGTTGCCGCGAGTGAGTATGTAAACTCCGTTTGATTTATGTGTTACTATAGAAACCGTTGTAATGGTTTTGAAGCTCATTTTTAAAAATACGATCAATGAAAAGGTTTTTGAAACAACAGAGAAAAATAATTATATTTTAATAATACTCAGTACAGATAAACTAAATCAAAAATCAAGATAATTATTTTTAATCGCTTCGAACTCGTTAAGCCATTTCATGACATCATTCACATGTCGGAGTTCCGAAAACACCGGACCGTGAAAGTCCGTACAATTAAAACCGATTGGTTGACGAACTCTGGTAAAACTGCGAATTACATACTTTTCATGACATTCATGCACATTTAAATTTAAATATTTCAAATGAATACTCTATTTTATCCTCGCGAAGTAGCTATTAATTAATAAAATGATATTCTTTTGTGATTGCGAGCAACTCTCAAGAACGTATTTGACAATTCAACCCGAGTCGGCTTCTTTATTCGGATCTTATTTATAAGTTAATAAATAACAATGTTATTAACGATATTCCTTTGATATTGTCACAAATGAATAAGAAATGAGATAACAGTTATTATGTCTGAAAAATCAACGACTGGATTACGTTTATTATGATTGAAAATATTCAGGTTCGCGGAAGCGTTTTATAAATCGGTAGCACGAGCGACAATTCCACGTATTATTTGGGTCCGTCATAGTCTTGCGTCAAGGGCGATGCTTCCGTCGCCGAAACCATTTGTTATTTAGAAAACTTTAGAGCCGGCAATGTTTGCGAGATATTTTGGAACGGCCAATGTATGAATTACGTACTGGATGACTGTTGAAACTGAGACGCGCTATCATTATTACACTTGCGATTTAGTTTACGTTCCGGATCAATACACAAGTGCTAATGGAGTGAAATGAAGCACACTATTATCGATTGCGTACATAATGTCCATTATATATATAATATATCAATTGTATTTCTTCTTTTAATTTACTCATAAAATTTGTTATGGTCATGTTGTGTAACTTTATAATTTAATATCATATGTATTTATTATTTCAACGCTATTTACGTTATTATAATTATTCACAACCTTATCTACAAACGCTCTGAGGTGCCTCGAAGAAGTCTCTTGTAAAGAGAAGCCTTCCTTTGAACTAGTAATATAATAGTAAAATGTAAATAAGCTTAAATTAATTAGTTTGTCTTAAAAAGATTATTTCATTCGTCTGTAGTATTAATATATTACAAAGTGGCAACATTTGTTTGTAGGCGGTAATCTCGAAAACTAATTATCCAATTTCTGAGATTTATTATAAATATAATGGGTATAAACTATATTTATATAATATAATTTTTAATTAATTGTATCCGTGCGAAGCTGGGACGAGTCGTTGGTTTCAAATAATAAAACAATAAATATAACATTAAATGTTGAAACTAATAAGAGTATTGTTATTATACAACAATATAAATAATACTGTTACAATGATGCCCGTTAAAATAGGTAATGATGACGGAAGTAACATAAAATTAAATAAATATTCTATAGAGCAACATGTTTCAGACAAACAAATATCAACAAAATAGAACTATAACTGTTGTATTCATAGAATTTGTAGATATTATGAGACTTTTAAATAGAGTACTTGGGTACTTTAATGAGCTCTTTAAAATATACTCGTATTTGATTTAAATTTATAGAAAAAGAAATTAAGTTCAATGATGAATTTTTAACACAATATTATTATTAATATATAACATACGTGTTCTTTATTGAAGACAATATCATCTGTTCGCAATTGCTTTGTATTTTGATATGAAATAATCTATATTTATATAAAATCACATATGCTACGATGCATAGAAAATAAGGTATGCGCCCTGTGCTATGTGTATTATTAGTACTACGAATGGTGTTTGAGTTGCCGCTGTGTTTCCTGCCTTATCGAAAAAAATCCAGATAAATAACTTAAATATAGCCTCGTGGAGTCCCGAAGATAAAAGCGTAACAAAAGCCGTCAGTAAATAAAATATTTTTTCAAGGTTATTGATCTTGACGCGAATATTCGCGGTTCTAAAATATTGCCAAAATCGCTCTTACGGTCATGCCTCTTAGCGAGCAAACACGTTTTTATAAGATTGTATTAAAGGACCTTGTACCATCCGAATGGCTATCTAACATGTGTAATCTAATATATAATATTTCGAAATATTAGCCACATTTATTTTGATATTTTACCTAAATATTTCCTAATAATTGAGATATCGGATATGTCAAAGTCAATGGTAACTGTGCTCGATATCGTTCGGTATAAATAGAATAGAAAATAATTTTTAAAATTCATATTTATAAATAATATTCCATTTGTTATTTTCAAACATATGGAATGACAATCATTCAAACTCGAACGCTTAGTATGGGAATATTGTTCGAACAAATATGAAATCTGAAATACGACATTAAAAAAAAAATTAGAATCGTTTACCATTATCAATCTTAGCTTAACGAATTAATATTATTGTATAAACCGGATATAACTGGTTATTACTTGTTGAAGTATAAAATTTCGATTTATATAAAATAACATGTATAGTGTAAGGAATCGAAAAATAATTAAGTATAATAGTATTTTTGATGGTAAGTGGTCACCACCACCCAATAAGAAGAAGAAATATTGACCATTTCTAACGTCGCCAATGCACCACCAAGCTTGGGAACTAAGGTCATCTTAGTCTATGACCCTTGTGTAATCACTCACCCTTCATACCGGAACACAACAATACTGAGTACTGCTGTTTAGCAACAAGATATCTGATCAGTGGGTGGTACCTGCCCAAAGGGGCTTCAATAATAATTTCAAAGGTATTTAGACCATAAAACTCATGAATTAAAATTGATTTCTCAATGGTTATACCCATTTTAGTGTTCATTTTATTTTATGCTAATGTTAGCACTGGGATGCTCAGTCAATTCAAAAAGAGGTAATATGATAAAAAAATGCATAGGTAGTGGTCCGAATGGTTAAACAGTGAAATTAAGGAATGTAGCCGGTGTCAGGTGCATTTTTCCGGATAAAAGTACCATATGTGCTATTCTAGACTAATCTGTCTCATTGCCAAATTTCATTCTGATCCATTAAACCGTTTTGGCGTGATTGAGTTACAAAATCTATACACCAACATTTATAATATTAGTAAAAATCAAAACAAAATTAACACCGAAATTCTTATTCGATATAGTAATTTTCAAATCGAATATAACTAATATATTAATTGCTTGACGGTATGTTGGTAACAGAGTTAGTAAGTTTGTATCATTTCTAAAGTTGTTTCAAAGTTATCGGATCGAATTTAATGTGACGTATATTCTCTATAACTCGCCTAATATGAAAAGTCAAATCAAATTATATTTTAATCAAATGCGTTCCTACCACTATTGAACTATTACGTCACGAATGTAGATTCTACCTCGAAGAAGTAGCAAGAACTTGTGTAGTTAATCTTTTCCTCATATGAAATTACTCAGTTGAGATATTGATTGATACTCCGAGTATTTTTTATTATCTATGTACAGCATTTGGTATCTATACTAATATTATAAACGTGAAATTAACTCGGTCTGTTACTTCTCCACGCTTAAACCACTGAACCTTGGGGACAACTGGGGAAGGATATAGGATACTTTAATTCACCCGTCGAGGAGGTAAACTGGAGCTGGTGAACTGTTTAGGTGATTAGGTAAAGTTTTGTAAAACTGGTTCAGTTAGTAATATTTAAATCTATTGCGTTTTTTGATATTTATCATGTCGCTTAACCGATTTCGATAAAATTTGGTATGGAGCTAGTTTAAGTCCCGAGGAAGGACAAAGGCTACTTTTGAATTCACCCCTCGTTGGTTAAAATGGGAGGTGACGGCTATAGGTAAAGTTTGATAAATTTCTCGCGGGTAATGCTGCATGTTCAGCTAGTTCAATTATAAACTTTATGAATACGAATGTTTTTAATATGAGGTCCATTAAAAGTTTATCAATATCGTGTATAATTCTCATTTGATATAATGAAAACAAAATATATGTTGTGAGGCCTTGGTCGTCGTGCGAGCTTTACCTCGGATTCGGTGGCTAGCCGGTGGATCATCGTAAGACCACGGGTTTACGTGATGAGGAGCCGTGTTCGTTGCGCATGGCTTGTCAAAATAAAACTGCAGACACGTATGTAGCTTCAACAAATTCAATAGAAAAACGATTTGGCTCGCCCGTGAATCAAGAACGCAGAGCCGTGAGATACACCGTCGTCTTGCTCTTACTTAGAGAGATTTATCGATCAAACCCTACTTAATACGTCATTTTACAAAATTACCTAACTGACTTGGGAATGCATGCACATTCTACTGAAACCCAAATATGAAATTCATAAGTAAATTTATAACTCCTTATTTGCCATAATAATAATAATAATGGAACTCTTTACCAGCACACGAGTCCCCCTCCTCTTATAACCTGGGTTCCTTCAAACGAGGCGCGAAGAGGCATCTTGCGGGCTGGCATGGCCAGGGTGACTGTTGCAGCTCGTTCTAGCTGACTGTACTAGTCGTCTTCGCGTTTCGACTCCACTTCCACTTACCATCAGGTGGAGTGGAGTCAAATGTCTGCCCGGACATAATAAATAAAAAAAAAAACGTATATCCTCTATGAAAATCAACGAATTCTACATACACGTTTTTTATTATTTATACACTCTTGTATCGAATAAATATGATTTATTTACTTATATTTTTTTAATACAATAATTTATTAACTGGACAAGCTAAAAGTTACCGCGGATTTTTTATAAAGATACCCTGTCAAAAGTAATGAAATATATACATATATATTTTTCTAAGTGATATATTGTAAAATTTTAAAAACATATAAAAATAATTATTCTCAAATAACAAACAAATCTCATGCCTGGCTAGGTTAAAGTTTATTCTACTCGTGTTTAAGCTTCGTTCACACATAAGCAGATTACACGTGTCTCTTATATTACGAACGAAATATTTGTACCGTTCGTAACAGTCTCGACAAAAGTTACAGACTTGTATTACAAGCACGTGTGTACCTTATAATATTTACAAGCTCACACGTGAATAAGTGACATTAATAAAGGGATCTCTATTTCTGACTACGGCACAAAAGTAGACAGTAGATTGTTATTTTGTTTGTTGGGCGCTCGGATGGTTTAGATTATAATTTGGTAGACGCTCCGAACGGGTACCCACATAATTTTATTTACAATATATATATTATAACCAAACAATGACAAAACTAAAAGATTTAAATGTCGAACTCCATGTCAAATGTCAATCAGTATAATAGTTTACCGAAAATTTAAATATCGAATGGCGAATTAATCTGTGCCCTGGGCCAAATAAAAGACACAAAAAATATATGTATATACATATACCGAAAGACCATTATCACTGAACTTGATAATATCTGTTAAGCCAACTTTCGGACAGAACTACGTAACGTACGTAACTACATTCCGGTTGAATAAGTTTCTTACAAATATTATATTACGACCTCTTCCGTATTCGTAATTAAAACAAAGGGACCGATAAGCTTAGGACTTTCTTCTTCTAAGTAGAAAGGAGTTTTATGTTTTGTTGTTACTTTATATCATGTTTCGATAATAATCAATAAACAAGTGTACTGCTATATAGAGATTAAGATTTTCAAGTAATATTATTATGTGTAATCGGTAACTTCACGAAGCTCGACTGCAAATAAAATTTAAGCTATCCATTTTTTTGTGATATATTTTCTTATCGTCCAACTGTTTATTTTATTATATTTAACAGCTACATCGTAACATTCTTTAAACTCTATACACTTTTATAGACTCCGTAGTCTATAAAAAACGAGATGAATATTTATTGTAAAGTTTAGTTTAAGTTCGACCTCTATTTTTGTTTATTTTAATAATTTTACATGTAGACGTTTATGTAATTGGATCCTTAAAAAGTCAACGATTCGACTTCCACCAATTGGAACTAAAGAAACGAATCGAAAAAAATTATATATGGATAATTTCTGAGATTAGCCCGTTCAAACTTAATAAACCTCCATATTCACAATACAGAAATAAATTAAAATTGTTCGTTTATTTATTTATAAATTTCTTTACATACAAATAGTTATTTACAATAGGAATAAGCTATTATGTATAAACGTGCCTATTTAATGCATGCAGACATATTTGAAATAATTATACTAGATTTTATATTATATAAATTAAGATGTACAAAGTAGGTAAGTTTCAAATTACGATTTTATTTATAAAATATAAAGTATAATGTTATAGTACTAATATTCCTATTTACTCCTATTTTTAAAATTATCAATTGTGTTAGGTTAGGGGACGACAGTAGACTATAGGATCAGGTCGATCCTTCTGCGAATTTTTACAAAGATAGGCGGCCCGTAAACCAATGCGCTATTGATGCTTTAAATAATAACGAACGATAATAGTAAAACCAATGTTATAACATAAAACAATGTTATAACTCTGTGTGTTTTAAACAAAACAAACTGATAATCGCAGAGAGTATTCTCGAATGTTCCCTCGACCTCTCGATCGAAATTTTAAATCGCTTATTCATGATTCCTACATTATTCATCCTCCTCTAAAGACCTTAACTGTTTCAAACTCTAGAAATACACACGTATAAAGTCAGGCTAAGAAGTTTCATGAGATCGCTTCGGCGAACAAAAATCTATAATTAAAATAAAAATTACTATTTTCGGTGACTTCGCTGTGATCGTATATCATCGTGTTATTTATTTTCGATTCATATTAAACGTGCTTTAATAGATTTGAAGTTGAAATCGGTTTGTGTAATCCGCTTACAGAATGCAGCTGTTAGGTATCGGATCTGGACTTCTGTAAATATACAATTACATGGATGTGTACTCATTGTCTCGACGTTAAACAGAATTAATCTGTCTTTTATACGTTGTTAGTAAGGAATAATAAATGCTTTGATGAATTATTCAGGTACTTACAGGTACACCACTTTGCTAAGCGGATTTTTTTTTTTTCCTTTTTTGTATTATTGTACAAGTTGTTTAAATAGGGAAATTTTAATCGAGGATTCGAAGTTCGAATCCAGGTGAGCACCAATGCACTTTAAAGTGCTTAAATTCTTTTTATAATTCACCTCGTGCCCGGCAGACGGGAGTGAATGAGGGTGGGGGAATAAGCTCGAAACCTTTTCAAAAGAAGAGAACGCATTAACCCCGCAGCATTTACAGGCTGTTACTTGCGGTCCAGTCGTTCGAAAAAGATTGCTCAACAAATATTCAAACGCAAAATCTTCGCATTAATAAATTACAAATGTTTGAATTATTTTTGTATATTATTATTACTATGAACTTATATAATTGTTTTTGGAACGAAGTTCTTTTAGAACTAACAGAAATCGTCAAATAAGGAAAAAGCGTTTATATATCTCTGTCTCTTTCTATTGAAAACGGTTAATTATGACATTATTTTTTTTCCCTGTCTTTTAATTATTTTCGAACGTTGTTAATTTATTTAATTGGTTAGAACGCGTGCATCTTAACCGATGATTTCGGATTCAAACCCAGGCAGGCACCACTGAATTTTCATGTGCTTAATTTGTGTTTATAATTCATCTCGTGCTCGGCGGTGAAAGAAAACATCGTGAGGAAACCTGCATGTGTCTAATTTCAACGAAATTCTGCCATATGTGTATTCCACAACCCGCATTGGAGCAGCGTGGTGGAATATGTTCCAAACCTCCTCAAAGGGAGAGGAGGCTTTAGCCCAGCAGTGGGAAATTTACAGACTGTTAATGTAATGTAATATAGTGTCCCACGACGCACCTCTTTTATTTACATTTTCCGTCTGTAAGTAATTCTTAACTTCGACCTCTGACAGAAAACGACTTGAAGCAATGAGTCCGTCCGTTGATTCGGTGTGTTATGTTAATCGATACTTTGTACACTAATACTCTAACTAAATCCTCATCTCGGTCATTCATTTATTCGCGTAGATAGAATGTTTTCCTCGCTCTATTGTACATCATTTTATGTTAAGATTTCACCGCCGTCTCCTTTACGTGTAGATTAATTTATTACACGGAGTGCAGATCGTAAACACGCCTGCGATTTTATCGAACCATCCCCTTCGCACGGATGCTTTTATCCTGATGTATTCAACGACAAAAATAGACTGAGATGTTTTGAAAAATTTACCAAAATACGTTACATCGTACGCGGTTGTTTTGCTTTTCTTGAAAATAACAATAATGTTATATTTAATGAATTATTTACGTAATCATTATTTGATAAATTGGAACTAATTATGTAATATTTCATTTACTAGCTTCAATATTTTATGTTAATAATTTCTTGCAGGTCTACTATATACCCGATCGAAATCCTTATTATTAAATATATATTATTATTATTATTATAATTTATAATTAAATAAATAAAATTATTATAGATCCTTTAGAAATGATCATTTTTTAGTCGACGACGTATATCCTCAAAATTCGTATAATCGAGATATTTCAATATTAAATCCATAAAATACAATGATATAAATATACAAGTTTGATAATCACAATGTTTATGATAAAGTTATAAATGTTCTATTAAAAATAAATGATAAACCGTATTTGTTTAGTTCTAATTATTTTATCCGAGCGAAGCCGGATTTTGATCTAGTATTATTTATTGTTTGATGAGAACGTCACTTTGACATTGAATTGACGCAATATCGTTGGTCTAGATCTTGAATAATCTACGATATTCGTAATGGCTTCTTGAATGTCGGCGTAAGTTTTTAATTGGATTTTGATGTAAAATTAAAGTGGATATAAGTATCTAAAGATATACTAACCAAGAACTGTCTGTAGTGCATTGTATAGCGGAGCGGTCAAAAAATCGCAGGGAATATGTAAATCGAAGGTATGTTTATCTTTACTCCTTCTTCGATAGGAATAGAGTATAGATTTAGTAGAGACAAAGTTAAGGTTAAACTGCCTGAAAATATTCTACCGCTGAGCTAAGGTTCCCCCCTTAAAAAAAGTTCTCCTGCTCATTTTACACATCCTCAATTTATACAAGTGGCAGCTTTTCGTTCGACATATTACGAGGCACGAGGTGAATTATAAACGCATGCAAACCACGTGGAAATTCAGAAGTGCTTGCACGTTTTTGATCCTGCTATCTTTGTCTGAAATTCACGTGGTCTAACCACTGGACCATCATAATGGTTTAAATTTCCTTTAATTCAAGAAGCGTTTTAAACATAATTTAATTGTTAAACTATAACAATAGCTAGTTATACACGCGTATATAATTGAGTTAATTAATTCCTAGTAGTTTATACATAATTACGAATAAGCTCATTGAGGCTTAACGCGATTGATTTAATTAGACTAACGAATATAATATGATATAAAGCGATCGATAATCAATTGTGAAACCTGTATCATGTAATTACAATTAATTTTTTGATTAATAAAGACTTTAATATTTAATTTACCAAATGAACATAGCGTTAACTTTTGTTGTCAACGCGCGTTGGTGATTAATGTATTTAATTACCATCAGCTGTCAACATTAAGTATTTAATATTGTATTGGAGACATTCTGGATAGTTGCAAACAATTGCAACTGAGAATGTTCGTGGAATCTCAAATTCAATGGAAACGCAAAACAACGCAAACGAAACCTAATGAAGGGATCTTGAAGTTGTGAGCTTATTGAAATCTATACTAAGCAGCGTTTTGTGGCCATTAAACTACCCCCAAGCGGTTGTTAGGCATACAGATGTTTTACTCACTTTATTTCAGTACACACCCAAACACAGACAATTATATAAATGTGATTGACATTTACATAAATGCCTAATATCATTAACAGTAACACTGGCAAAGGAATCTAGACGAATGCCTCACTAAAACAAATTAAAAAAAATAAATTAAATCAAGAATAATATTGGGTCTATACTCTTAAATATTACACTAATCTAGGCAAACGGATAAAAAACCATTTCGTATCACCTATCAACTAATTAGCCGGCATCTCTATTAACGAGCTTCCAACTAAAATTGTAAGAGTAAATTAAGTTTATGTAATTACACTGACCCCATTAGACTGGATTATTATAATGTTTTGGTATATAGCGTTAGAACAACTAGACTGTGGGTAACATGTTTAATTATACATATATATATAATAATAAGAATTGTATCTTAATTGTTATATGATAGTCGAGTTGCCCACGCTAAACGCTAGACAAACAACAAAGTCAGTATCAGTATAAAAATAATGAATCAATTAGTACAGCGACAAGAATATCTGCCTACAGCGCCAGGTGGGTGAGGTTTTAATTCCATTATGGATATTTTTATTGACCGAACAGATATATTTGTATTGAAAAGTGGCACTGCGCCTCGGAGAGTGGTTTGAGTCAGCTCTAACGAGCGTATGTAAATACATTGCTATTGTTTAAGTATATTGATAATTAAGTTACAAAATCAATTTCATATCATATTTATTTTAGTATAATAAAGTTCTAACTGAGTGATTAAATAATAAACGTGTATTTATTTCTTTTTCTGATGTTTCGGTTGCAATAGAATTTATAAAAAGATTGAATTACGATCCATGGGATCGTCTTTATTTAATGAATAAAAATACATGATGTGTAAAATGTATATACATATATATATCGGAGATTGAAAAGCGGAACGTCAAATCCTAAACGATTTGGGCGTATTGGCAACACTGGAGTGAATCGCCCACATTATCCCACGTTCCCTTCGTTATATATATGTATATATATATACGTATATATATATATATATACATATATATACATACATATATATATTTATTTATTTATATTAATGATAAAACCTTCATTTCACAAAATCGGAAAATAAACACGAAATTTTGGATAAAAATTTATAATAATTCAATCACTAACTGTTAGTTAAATACTTGCGCTTAAATAAGAAATAAAAAATGTAATGTCACATAACATAAATAACACTCTAAATAATGACCAGAGCTAGGAGTATTCAAGCATGTTTTCCTTCGCTTCTGAGCTAAAACACGCGGTCCTCATATTTAAACCCGCATCCACCCGATTCAGTCCAAATATTCTACCCACTGAGCCATCGCGACTTTAAGGAGAGCAACGCTCTACTCTTGTTCTATATAAAACTTAATTAATTTATAACTTGCATTCATTAAAGCTCCAATTAGTGTATTCATATTTCTGGAAAGTGCATAGAAGTTTAGCACGCAATTTAAGTTGTTTTTTTTTTATAAAATATCAATACATGTTCAACAATATGAAAAATCGATATAACATTGTTGTTGATCGTATTCAATCTCTTTTATCCAATTAAAAACATTGTGCTTACTGGACTGCTATTGAATCAGTTATGGATGACGGATCCCTTTGAATCCACACGCTTGCAATAATTTCACTATATTGTTATAATAAGATTAATTTTAAAACTACATCATGAATTCTAAAACAAAATTTTACCGAGCGATTATTTTTACGAAGATACATATTATTTACTTAACAGTAGTATATTTAATATCACAGTATTGTTCATTTGTTTCCACGTTAACAAAGTCATTTGAAACCAACAGACAGTATTTACAAAATGTTTAGAAAGCGTAGGTTTAATAAAGGTGACGATATTTCATTCCAGTATTTCACTGTCTTTGTCTTACTTTTCTTAGATTTTACATCAAACCCTCATCATCGACATGAAACGCTTTAACGCAAACACGCAAGAATATTAGAACCTTAATATGCTATACAAATTCGATTCGTATCGATGTCAAAATTAAGTTTCACTACAAAATAATCTTTATTGCATCTGACCACTTATAATATTTTAAAATGAATGCAAAATATAATTAAAGTTTAATTCATTATGTACAGTAAATAAAATACTTGTATATAGGTATAACAATATCTACATGCATGCGACGCGGTTCGGAAAACTCGGTTTAGAGTAGTTCGAAACCAAATGTATTGGAATGAAAGAACTAATGTGAAAATTCTTTCATCTGGTAAAGGATGTTTGTAAGGAAAATTGTATTGGATGTTGCATCTGTCGTAGAACGAGACCTGGAAATGAAATATAGCGGATGTTGCAACTGCAGTCGCATTTATATACAATTTTCAACTTTTATTACTTCCTTTGAGTATTCAACACAATAACATTCAAAAGAAGTATATAAAGATAATATTAATAATGTAGGTTTGATGTTATTTTCCATAGAGTAATTAAGAACTAAGATGACATTGGAAGGATAGTTTAATTTTTTTTTTTTATCCTTGTAGTGGAATAGGCGTTTGTCTTCCATCTCACCTGATGGAAAGTGTAGATGAAGAAGAAGGTGGTACACGCCCATCCAAAAGAAACCTGTTCACTCTACTCTTAAAGGCTCCAGAGTTCAACTCATCAGGAAAAATAGACCCAGGCAGGTCGTTCCAAATTTTGGCGACTCTCACCAAAAATAGCTGTCAAACCGTTTAGTTCGAATTTTGGGTATGTCAACAACGTATGGATGAAACTTTTGCCTACGCCTAGTAGTCCGATAAAGGAATGGAGGTGGCTCAACCAGTTTAAAAAGAGCCTTCAAGCACTCTCCGAAGTGTATCCTATAAAAAACCGATAAGCTGGCAACTCGACGACGATGCTCAAGGGTGTGTAGTCTGCTATTTGAGAGCTTTTCGTTGTTAATTAACCTACGGGCTCTTCGGTCAACTGAGTCCAAAGCTTCCAGATGATATTTGACTGCACCGTCCAAGAGATGACTGCAGCACTCTATGCGGGATCGAACTTGGGCAGTGTAAAGATTAAGCAGCTGTTCAGAGCTGAAGTACCGCCGAACCTTTGAAGGAATTGATAATTTCTTGGACGCCGCTTGTGCCATAGACTCAATTTGTTGGCCAAAGTTGAGGTTAGAGGTGATGGTAATACTAGATGGTTAGTAATCGGTAAGGATACACTTTCGAAAGTGGGTGTTAAATCGAAGCTCCTCTTTTTCGCGGAGAAAAGACACGCCTGTGTTTTGGAAGGGTTGAACTGAACAAGATTGGCGTCACCCCAATCGGACACCCACTGCAATGTCACATTCACCCGTTCAATCATGGACTCTCTCAAGGACTGTATTTCCTCTGGACTAGCTCGCGAGTTGGACACGTACCTCTCAATTACGGTGCTGTTATCGGCGTAGCTAATAATACCAGGTTTTAAAAGATCATTTATGTGCAACAGAAACAAGGTCGCAGAGAGAACAGATCGGAAGCCATCCAAGACAGCTCGAATCAACCGTTCTCTCAGGAAGTCACACATCCAGTCGCATAGCTCAGTAGGTATGCCGTATGCTGGAAGCTTACTAAGTAGTGCCTCGTGCCAAACCCGGTCAAAGGCCTTAGAGATGTCTAATGAAACGGCTATTGCTTCACCGTAACCCTCCAAGCGTTCGCTCCAAAGGTGGGTGGCATATATTAGCATATCTCCGGTCGAGCGTCCCCTATCGTATCACTAAGGAGCTCGTTTGCTTCAAGATATGTCAGGAGACGTTATTTTCGTCAAACATACAGCTTGTTATAAATACACAAATATTTGACACCAAAATTTGTCTTACATAAGCTAACAAGTGCTGTTGCCGGGAAATAAAAACATGCCGAATCGAATATAAAGTCAATGAAAATAATAGAAAATACACAAAAGGCATGGACGATACGAATAAGCATTGCCCCCAACCATTATTAAGGGTAAGCCTTTTGTAATACTGCCTTTCGTTGAATTGATTTCATTTTTGAGGTATAATATTAGAATTTTTTATTTTCTCCTGTGTATAAAGGTCTACCGCTATTGTCGCAAATCGTTGTGGGTGCATATATTATATTTATTAAAACAATATTTTGAAACGAAGTTCTTCAACGCCGTTTATAGTAGACTGAATGGTAGATATCGTCACGTGAGGAAAACGCGTTATGCCCTCTCCCGGCGACTTTTCCTTCTCTTTCTCTCTATTCTCTTTTCATTGTATGTAGTTTTATAGAAGCTTAATTTTTGTTATTTTTATAATTCAGACGGGATTTTTAATAATAAATTTCGTGACATTTAATTATTCTCAATTTTTTAAATATATTCTGTTGTGTCTCCTATTTAATATCGGATGTCAAGAACTCTCATTTTTTTATTTTAGATTATCCGTATTGTATATTTTTTATACTTTTACATATTGCTCCACTTTCGTCGAATACTATGCGTTACAAAGCTGTGTGTCCAACTATAACAGGGGTACGTGATTTGACATAAGGCGTTATTCAATAAACCTAACGACATGTCCGATCATGCGAAGGCACGCAGTGTAGCGCTGCTACATAAATAGGCTTTGATTATGGAGATAAGCGACACTGTTTAAATATATGATTTTAACACTCAAAATTTTCATATATAAGCGAGTATCTCTATTTTATTAAAAGCTCCCTTACCAGGGCAGAATACGTTTAGACACACATACACAGTATCCGCCGTGACGGACACGGTTGGGCAAAGTCCATTTAAAAAACGTGACGACCACCCTCTTCGCATAGCGTCTCAACCATTCTAACAGCATCGTAAGCCTGACTGTTTTCACGGGAGATATCATTGGTACGATCACTTATATTTATTTTTATGAATATATAATTGTATCATAAGATATTATTATTATTATTGGTACTAGGATTATCAGTGAACTCGCGCGTACTCGTAGCTTTTCTCGGCTGAGTCTCAGTACCACACGACGGGTGACGTTGTCAAGACATGAGTCTTTTTTTCTGGGTTACGTATTTCTGTTGACACTGCTGGAACTCCATTCCATAGTATTCATGAAAAGAAGTATCATTTATTTAGTAATATTCTATCTTTCCAATCCTATAAGACGTCTCTACGGATGTTTAACGTATAAATATCAAAGATCTAAGACAACATGTTCTACAGATGCGCAAATATTTTAAAAGAACAGGATGTACTTGTCAAGTTGCAAGTTATATGGCAAATGTGTTTGCTATTTTATTTTAGTTCAGTATAGATTATTATTGTTAATTTATAACAAAAAGTTAAATAACTGTTATGTGTAACATTACATATTTTTTATCTATATCGCTTCGTTTCTTTAACCGTATATGTGACAGAGATAAAAAAAACATTTAGAGTGTATGTCTATTAGTGTTATCAAACTAAGAGACCGTTTAAAGAATTATGAGATCTGTACATTCATATTTTTATAGAAATGTCAGTTTAATAGGGAATAGATGTATTCGTAGTTATATCTTGGAAATTAAGTCTGTATTCTAACCATCTGTCACTTCGAGTGAAGAATATAAATTGAAGATATCATCCCGAAAACCCTTAAGATGCTCTACAGTTTTCTCCGCCCTATGTGCCTCTCTTTGCATGGACATCCGCGAGTAAATTGTCTCGGTGTTTATTGTTCGCGTTGCGTAGGAAACCTCGATTTATTATTCAAAAGATGATTTTACCATATAAATTTCCAACATTATTAAGATTATTATATAATTTTCATCTAGCAACGCGGTGACACTATGATTTGATCTCTTATTTGTGATCTTCTGAAACGTGCAACTTAAAACGTAGGTCGACTCCGAGCAGCCTTTTATTTTTACGAACATTTATACCTAGATATTGTGGGTCTGCCAAATACTATAAATGCAAACAGGTTTTATTTTTCATATAAATTTTACATGACTTATAGAATACATGCTATTTCGTAAATTATTCTCATAAATGGGATAGGGCGCTATTCGTTATTTAAATGTAGATTCAAAATATTTTATATTAATGATTTATAATTCCTAATATCAGTGATTTTTTTTATGATAGAGGTAGGTGGACGGAAAAATGGGTATCTGGTCGTAACTGGTCACCTCCGACCACAAACATTGGCGCTGTAAGAAATATTAACCATTCCTTACATACCCCAAGCGCCACCGACATTGGGAGCTATGGTGTTATGTCCCTTGAGCCTGTAGTTACACTGGCTCACTCACCCTTGAAACCTGAACACACCAATTGCTTAAAAATAATCAATAAATATACCAAATTTTAATTCGGTAACGTCAACAAAATGAAGATATTTTATTTAAATAAGAACAATTATTTAACGATAAATCTACGTTTTGTTGACCTTACCGAATCGAATTAATATAACATTAATCTATGCCAGAGGAAGTTGAAGATCTATTATTAAATGAAGATATAGCTGTTGTTAGTGTTGCTATAAACAAATTCGCGATATGCAAAGAGAATACATGCAATATGCGAAGTATATTGCATGTTAATTCATGTTAATTACTGAGATCTTTTTCTCGTATTAGAACGAATGAAAGTTGCGGATTTTTAATGCGCGTAAGTATTTACCTCTTTGGTATTGTTTTTGATGTTGGGTAAGAAACTCTTGTCGATTTTTTTATAAAATCCTAATCTGAAACTTCGTACGATGTATACAGCTCGTATTAATAATACTTTCTGTAAGAAATATGAGCCTTTAAGGTGCGTTTCATCAATAAAAATACTTGTAAATTGTTTGTTGTTACAATAACATAAGCGATACGTTTAAAAGACACAGATAGCCAAAACTCGTATAACTTGTATATGCTCAATTTCACTTTGACAGACGCTTGAAAGGATACTATAGGGGTTATAAAGATGGATTTAGGATACTCGTAAGACTAAATTTTGGTAGGGTAGACACCTCATTTTATTCCTTATCTTATATACCAAATTAGGTAGGTAGACACTTTCTTATTGGTAGGGTAGGTTTTTTCAACTGGATAAGTACCACCCCTTCATCATATATTCTATTGCAAAGCATCAATACTTAATATTATTGAATTCCAGTTTGATGGCTGAGTGAGCAAGCGCATTTACAGATAGAAGGGACATCTAAGATCTCATGATTGGTGGGGTATTGGCGATGTAAGGAATGGTTAATGTGCAGTTGTGTGCTTACAGTGCAGTTATAGTATGTCTATGTAATAAAAAACACAATTTCATTTACAAAACTAGCTGCTTCGTGTATTAAAATTACGTTCGTATATTAATAATACCTCGCCAGACATATAATGTTTTACATGACAAACCTTTTTTTTGTACCGGAATTCTTATTGGTTCTATCTTGATTACATGATAAATGGGAAACACAAATTGTCTACCTGGTATAATAGACAATTCGTATTAGCGTTGCGCTTTGAACCTTTAATTAAGATTCATGGATTATATGTGACAGCTCCAAATTTCAATTCCGATTTCGAATAAGATACTCGATTTTGAAACTCATTTTTAAATATTCCTTTTTAACTGCAATCAGTATAAGCGAGTCTGATTAATTTATAAGGTCATTGAGAAAGTGTCATTCAGGGAAAAGACTAACAGAACTGAACTGAAAGAAGCTTAATATTTATGTTCAATCATTATTCATTCACATTTGATTCGTTGCAATAAAACTGATTAAGCCTTCGAAATAATAACCGAAGAGCAAGTTTTAATAACAAGAAAACCATTAAAAAAAGTGCGCGTCAAGCTCATCATATTAAGTGATAAATGAATCAAATGCGAAAAAATGTTGTACATGTAGAAACTGTACAAGCTAATTCAACTTTAAAATATCTTATCAAATCGCTTAAAAGAGTTTCCTTTAAATTTATATCTCTATATTATAATATGATGCAATTTCGGAGCGTTCCCGATGACGTCAAAATGACTACTTGCCTTTATCTTAATTAGTATAAACTGACATATCTGTATTCAGCTATGAAACGCCCTGTATATATGCACCGTATTTATTTAAAAGAGAACTAAATATAAAACAGTTAGTAACAGCATTCACCGGATTAATAAAGTCCACAGATTTATTATTAAATTATCGTTCATTGATCCCATGGAAATAAATACTGGCGTCACTTACGGACACTAACCTAGAATTCTATAAAAAAATTGACGCATTCATATTCCGAATTGTATTGTCACAAATAATGTCGTAAGTACCATTTCTCTCGGAATCCGCAGACGTTTTCAAATGTAGGATAATTTATACATTCAAGTGGACGAAAACGAACGACACCATTTCTATATTTAGGTTAATCTCTTGTATAATTATCGTGTTTCATAACCGATGTATTTATTATTCATTCTAGAAATCATGGAACTGATTGCATATCCACCTACACTAGTATTATGCCAAAATTAATTGCATAATCCTTTTGATTCTACATTACACTTTTTATACTGAAAAAATCACTATTAATTTTAGCGGTTTTATTAAATTACAGTGGTAAGGTTCTGTACCTGGGTCGGTGGCACCCACTTACTGGCCACTATAGTTACATAATGCAGTTATGTTTGAATGATGAGTTGACAGCAGCTTGATAGGCATCAGGGACATTTTACACCATGTGTCCGCGGATTGCATGATATAAAAAGTTTTTTTTTGTATATGATTGTTACTTAATGAGTCATAATGAATACTAACAATGCTCTTTTTTATCATCTATTTATTATTGTATTGCGATAAAGGCTTTTTGCATATAAACTCTATATTTGTTAAAAGGCGAGGTTAAAATTTTATTGTAAGGTTGCTATATATTCAGCTTGTAAAATTTTAGTGATTTAAAATCTAGAACGTATCTATTTTTTTTTTAGAGTCAAGCAATGAGGATCGTCCGCACTGTCGGCCAAGCATTCGAAGTTTGTCACAAGATGCAATCAACTCCTGAACATCCTGCACCTTCGACCTCATCCGCAGCTGATGATGTCGTGCAGGTTGAACACAGCGCCGAAGTACCAGCCCCTAAAGGTCTGTCTGTGTACATGAGTATAAAAATAATAAAATATGATCAGTTTTGTAAGTTATCCTACATATCTAGTTTGTCAAATAACTTACACAATTGAAGAGAATAATCACAAAGTTTCACGTTGCAACAAAATTTTTAAGTGCTCTCGTTTTGTGGAGAAACGGAAATAGCTCCGAATATATTTTCCTCTCAGAATATTGACATCAGTACTCTCAGTAGACACTTCAATTACTGCCGTGTCATTTCGTCTGCAGTCTGCGCTGTCATTCGGACTATTGACCGTTAATCCATTTCAACTTGCGATAAAATTTCATGTGCCATTTTTATCTGCTTTGCGAAATTCATTGCGATATGTGAAGTTCGCTGCGCTGCTTTTGTATAGAACGCTATTGCGAATTTATTTTTCGCTTACTGAATTGAAATGAATATGTCGTGGTTGTGAGAGTGCGAGGGGCAGATATCACTCGGTTTTACTGACGTTGACGCAAGGTTTTAACAGCCTGTGTTGAGTGTAGCCACTGAAATGAAGTTGTAATGTTTAGTTTTGGCGTTTTCACACCGCGCTCGCCCGCAGGTCATTGAGCGTACCATCGTAAAGCCGACGCTGATTTGTGCCAAGTATTCAAATATAATTATGCAAAGACATCCTCAAATGCGATGTTAGTTTAATTCTTCGTGCATTTATTGCTCAATGTTCGTTTTGATTTATTATTATTTCATGAAATTTATACGTTGCAGTGATCATTGCCACATGACTTATTAATCATATTTGATTTACTTATTTTTTATTTTTGTCATCTTTAGAATACATATTTAGTTTAAAAACCTTATTGTAAAATTATTATTATTTTCATCGGTAAAACTAATCTGTAAAAAATTTACACGATTATGAAATTCTGTGCAGTAGACAAAAAATCCAACACCTTGAGATAAAACAGGCGGACACGCGTTTGTTTACAACACATACATAGATTTAACGTGAATTATATTACTAATTTATGCTTTAGATAGTTCAGGTAGACAGTTACTTCCAACCATCTCGTTTTGCGTAAATATAATTTTGATTTGTTAGATTTTTTATAATCTGTGAAAAGACAAATGTGAACCGAAAGTATGAATATTTCGCACATTTTGCAAGTTAAGTAAATGAATAAACTCTGCTAGCAATAACGAATTTTATATAGTCAATGAAAAGACGTTCAAATGCCTAAATGAATCTCATTCTGCAACTCATTTTGGAAAATGAGGTTTTAGGTTTTCGACGCCGGATAGTTCCTAATTGTGCTTTCTTTCGATGAACGACTGAGAAAAATTACGATCAACGTATTTCAAACATTTCGTTATCTCAGTATCAGCCACGGGGAAGTAAAGTAATAAAAAACGAAAAATGAACATAAATATACTTTATAACCTATTAGTATAAAATGTCCGTATAAATATATGTGAATTACCAAACCAAGTGCGTTCACGTCCACTTAATAAATCTCATCACGGAATACTCATAATTTATATTTTATTTTGTTTTATATAAGCACTAACTGCTAATCCCGACGTCCGCGATCACAGAACCACCTATCGAGTCCTATATAAACTCAAATACACACAAAAAAAATCTTCGAAATCGGTACAGCTGTTCAGTTAGTTACATACGTACAAGTTTATTTTATCTCCTACCAGGTGATCCATTAAAAAAGGATCACTCAGTTAGTAGAAATAAAATGTATTTGTATTAAAAAAATATGACATGTCTCATACTATTAACTTCGTTTTTTTATCATTGTCCACATCGTCATCAGATAATGTTCGTCCTTATACAGGGCTGTTCCAAGAGAGCGCTACTAAGCGTGATGGTCGATCAAAACATTTTCCAACAAGCATCAGCCATTTTGCGTGTTTTTTGTTGTTGTTGTGAAACATCTATTTTTGTTCACGCCTCGGGGTTTTGGTACCTTGGTACGATTCGGGCTAAATCGTACGCCGTGACATCAAACGACGTGACGCTCTCTTATACCTATGCCTTATTTTCTCCGATCGACTGTGTGTACTGTACACGCAGAGAAAATATATTTAATGATTAACTTATGTTTTTATTTATTTAACACAATTTATTTAATGGTTTTCATCAATTACAAATTAATTCAAAAAGTATCAATTTTGATTTTTCACTTCCGTCTAGTGTTCCGTGACGGCTATATTTTTTTAACTCTCACAATTCTCCGCAGACGTCTTGTCCATGCCTTTGGTATGTCTTTTTATTTCTATTGAGTTTAGTAGTGTCTGCATATTTTTATTTCTAGGTAATATAACAATCCAAATTTAAGGCTTATTTCTATAAATGACTTCCGTGGTTTCTTTTTCTTCCATATTGTTATGAGTTTATTGTCTTGCGTCTGTCTTCACTCTAAGCTAGTTTTTATAGAATTACAAAAATGTGAATATATTTTATCATTATTTTCATGTGTCTTCGATTCATTTTAGATAGCTATTAAAGTTAATCCTTCGCTCAAACCTTTGTTTTTTTATTCTTGATTTGAGCTCTCGTCGAACAAAATAGTGGCTAGCTGGCTGGTTATAACATAGGCTCAAACATCAATTTCATAGATACCGCAAAATTAAAAAAAAGGCCAAATAATCTTTTAATTTTAAATAAATATACAGATAATATTCTTTTCGCAATAATGATAATCAAAAAAATTTTCTGTCTATAGATACTACTATTATTATATGGAGTATTCAATGAAATTTAAATTACATCTCGTACCTAGTGATATATTGAATTTGCAAAGGAAATTGCCATCCATTCTCCTATCGACAATGTTGTCATAATGTGCACCATATTTGCCTGTCAATTATACTAATATTTTGGACGTATACATTTATTTCGTGTTATATGGTTTATTTAAGCATCAATTGTTATCTGCAAAAAAAAAAGTTTTAAATGCTGAGTCATTGTATATTACACTGTACGTAAGAATTATACGTACCTAATAGGATATTTTTTGTAATTTTATTAGCTTTCCGTTACCAGATTGCTGTTTAATCCTCGTTATTTGGACTTGTATTTAGCGGCGCTGAAATATGAAAATGGAATAAGATTAGTATTCAGTACCAAAAACAGTGTTTGTTTTGCTAAACGAGATTCCTTTTACTATAAAACATCTTTAAAACCCTTATAAGTTAACTATTGGTGAGTGTGTAAGTCTAGTCTATCTATCTAGTCTAGTCTAGTCTATCTAGTATGTACTAGTACAAACACAAAATGAAAAACGCTTATTCCTAAATTGTATGCTAAGTAATAAAGTGTTTAGCAATTACAATTTTTTTCAATATAATTATTTAAAAAATATTGAAGCAAATTCATCTAGCTACCGTGACATTTTGGGAAGCTGATTTATTTCTATTACACAATGTGGAGGGTTAAATAAATAACTTTTAATAACTTCAAAAAATGTACGTGTAGTACAAAATCACCGTGTTCTTTGGGTGGTTAGAAATCATTAAATATTTTTCCATCACACTTAAAGTCAGCATTCTAAACTAATTAACAAATCCATATATAAATATATCCACTTATGGCCTAATTTATAGCAGATACTAAAACTAAAATTTCCCATTATGAACCCCATGGTTAATCAGATGGTTTTCCTTGTCTCGTGATATTTATCGATCAGATAATGCAAATGATAATTCTATTTATGAACACAATCATCACCTATTACCCAATTTAACCTTTCATAAAAACGGCCACATCTAAAAATAAAATTTAAAAAAAAATCGCTTCTCGAACACCTGAGCCATTGTTTACACGAAACCCGCATCTTAACTAAGATCTATTCTTTTACACGCGGGGGCGTATTATAATTAGCTTTATGTGTCGTTTTATTACATCCGACGTGCATGTAACAGCTGGTGTGACGAACGTCATAATTTTACAGCCTATGACGGTGCACGTTATTATTCAGGTAACGATTACATGTTTATTAATAGCAGTACTTTGAATATTCACTTACTTGTAATCAATGCATCCGTGTGTATAATAGCCGCGTAAATCAGCTGTTGCGAGGTGAAAGACTAGAAGAAATCTATTTCAGGAATGTTTTCTAACAATTCGCGCATACGAGTTTATAATAATGGAACGATTTCATCCAACTTATTATGACGGTTTCTTTGTCACGTATAAAAACATAAAGCGCGAATTCAGAGAATATGTTTCTTGTATAGTATAATATTCCAAGTTGTCTTTTTGTTCGTTACATCACAAAATATTGTCTATGTGTGCATCATTAAAACGTGTTTGTATGCGAATCAGACACGTCAGTTTATTGGTTTAAATGAAACTTGACACGCTGAAGCTTTGATGTTTTATTCGAGTAATATAGTTTCCGAGAGGTTAGTTAATACACGCGAACAAAATCAAAGACTGACTCTTTGTATATATTTTTAAACGTCGATTACAGAGTATCATATTATTACATAAACATATTATTATAACATATCATATTATTGCATGAAAAATATATGAATATACTGTTTTGATGTCGCATACAAGCATTATGCAAAATTTTATTCATCTGCAGTGCAGGAAAGAAGGATATATTATGAAAGACATAGCTTACATAGAGTAAGTTTTACTTTAGGCTACGATGCGCATCGTAGCGTTGCGGAAACAAATTTATAAATATCTAAGTTATTTTTTTCTTCTGGATATAAATATTATAACAGAAAAATAATCCACTGAGCAGTTACGCTCTGAAATGCAGAATTGACTGTCACGGGACACCGGATGTAAATTGTCGAAATTGGTGATTCTTGAAACAATTTGTAATTAAGAAAATCTGTAGACTTTAATAAATAAAACTATTTTTTGCATTTTTAATAACGTTAAATAAATTATTTATGCATGCACATGCATGTAATGCAAGTTTACCACAGCGATCAAAGGAATTACATTTGACACAACGTTTCAATGGAATTTTAATTTGTCATCTCCTACAGGTCGAATTAGGTTCGCACATTACACAGTTATAAAGTTTGACAACTAACTGACATACTAGATAAATTAAAAAACACTTAAATTATATAAGTCGTGTCCTTTCATCGAAAACAGCTTTTAGGGCTATTTATAAACTTGGAACTCATGTATTTAACAAAGTAGAAAAACTTATCATAGCGTTCCAATATTTTCATTAGAACATTTTGATAGTAACCAGAAGTTAAGATAAACTTGTTATACCAAGTTTCTGACTCCACTAAGTCAATGCATCCGTCTAAGTGCAAGGTATTCGATTTTTGTAAAATACTTTTATGCATAAGCATATTATTTTACACAGTTTATATGGATAAAGCCAATTTATTCCAATGGTTAGAACGCTAGAATCTCATTCGAAGATAGTTGACGTCACGTAATTTTTACGTTTAATTTGTGTTTATAATTCATCTCGTCTTCAACAAGTACTCTACTACATGTGTATCAACCAATTCGGTTTGAAATAGCGTAATGGAATGCGTTCCTTACCTTCTCCTCAAATGGTTTTAGCCCAGCAATGTGAAATAATATGTATGTACATATGTCAAGCTTAATATAAAATGATTTTTAAGTAAATAATATTAGATACCCTATTTTACTTCCTCAGAAAAATATTCTATCTGAAATAGTTTCGCTTCGTGAAGAGTTTTCATGATTTTTCAAAAGGAAAATAATAAACACTGTTGTAACATTTATTCGTATTATTGACTCGACTTCAAATTGGTCACGTAAGAAATGCCAATTCGTTCTTAGAGTGTCAAAGGAATTCCAAAGTGCAACTTTATATGAAATGTGCTCGTGCAATTTTGTTTGTTTTCTAAAGAAGTGTACAATTTATGAAAGATTATCTTCAAAGGGTCAATATATACTCTCTGAATAAATTATATAAACTATTGCTAGGATACTGTACAAGTCTGTATAATAAGCAATCCTTGGTGGTGATATGTTCTCGTTTGAATGATGAGTGGGCCAGTGTAAGACAGGCGCAAGTTAGCATCTTAGATGATTCGTTTATTGGTGCGGAAAGAACTTGTCAATCTTAACTAAAAATCGCAAATACTTTGGCGCTAACTCAGAGTTCTCATGTGATTTTTTTAATTTCGTGCCTGCAAGTAAATGTAAACATCGTGAGAATACCTGTATCTTCCGACATTTGCAATGTGTTCCAGGAACCTTCTTCTCGAGAGGAGCGGAGGTCGTTGACCTGTAGTGTGATATTAACGATATGACTTTACTTTAGCTTCATACATTTTGCATTACATCTAAATACAAGATAATTTTCATTCAAAGGAAAATAAAATAAAAGTTAATGTTTACTAGTTAATAGCGCAATATAAATATTTATTGTACGTTCAGAGTTTATTGATCACTTCCAAACACATGGGCCATTAAAAATTCTAATTGGTTAATTGCTTGATACGAATTCCGGTGTGAAATGTGCAATTGTAATTTATACGTAGCATAATTATTTAAACAGTTACAATTGGGTTTTCGTTGCCAAATAAATTAAATCAGCGTATAAAATATGTTTAAGTCATATCAGTAAACCTAGTTTTTAAGAAACAAACTCGTAACACAATGCGACATTGACATTAATAATTCATTATAAAATTTAGTATAGGTAATATTTTGATGCATATAAAACGCATAAATTTAGCGTATCGCCGAAAGTCGGTTTTGAATATTATACGAGTGATACAAAAGCGATTTATATAAAAAGGCACTTAACCTATTCCATATATAGGGTATAGGGCTAATAACCTATTTCCAATGTTTTTTTTCTGTACATTATGTTATTATGAATGATGTCACGCCATGTCACGTCTATTTCCATGTAGCCTCACATAAACGTTAAAGTTTAAGACTTATATATTAAAGAAGTTTATACGATGTATATTTCGTTCCTTGATTGCCGATGCTAACAAGCAATGGATATTCAATAACGAAGTAATCTCATTTAGCATACGAACACCAGTTTTTAAAGATTAGAAAAAACTCATAAAGTTCTTGAAAATTTGTAATTTCACGAGGCATTTCGAAAGCTATTTGGTACTAACGATATAATCATATGTTAGGTTAGTTGTTATTATAGGTGTAATTGTAGAGCGATTAACAATTTTTACTGCGGTATATTACATTTCGTATGAAGCTAAGACATGTTATTGAATTTCAAAGGCATAGAGGAAATATTTTTTTAAAGAACTCCGCTTTCAAATATAATGTAACGACGTTTCACTTGTATTTTTATTACCTGATGTGCAGGATATACCTCTTTTATGCAACTTTGTAGATAAATGATGCCGTACCTAGCTGATAAGACTCACTTTTTATTCTATGAGGTAATAAATACGTTCATTCATTAATTTCTAAATCAATACAGACAAAAATAATTCAATTTTTTTTTCTAGATTAATATTTTAACGGGTAATAATGTTCCGGTTTATATAATGGCGTAAAACAAAATATCATCGTTGAAACGACTAAAAAAATATCAGTTTTAAATTCAAGGTCATGCTAATAAAAGCTTTTTGGTTTTCTGTCAAAAGATTCTCATTGACAGTGGCATTCTCATCTCAATCTCGTTATGGCAGATGTCCATCCCATCAGACAAAGAGAGACAGGAAAGGAATAGAAAATGTGCACGTGTATTTGAGAAAAAATCTCGCAGTCAAATCTCCCGCGTAATTAGATAGTATCTATTGAGTATGACAACTGTCGACAAAAACGGATAGGATACTATTATAAGTGGAACTATCATTGAAGTATTCAACAGATATTAATAATATAATACATAATAATAATAGCATTTATCACTGCAACGAACGTGTTAATAATATTTTTCTAACTATATATATGCATAATTTATTCGATGTGAGCGCTATCTGATCATCAGAGCCGGTCTCAGAATGTGGTGCTTCGGAGTCATGTGCGGCTTCCACGTCTAAAGAGGAACCGAAGAACAATCAGAACAGACCAAAGCATTTGGATCTTCTGCCCCCACCACCGAGGAAGGAAGGGAAACGTATGTCACAGGTAATAACACGCTGTTGCTTTTTGTTATAAGTGCTCGATCCTCTTCTAACATTCATTGTTTTATAAATGTTTGAAAGTTATAAAGCCTAACTGTAGTTTTACCTAACTAAGACTAATGAAAACAATAATATTTGAATGTAAGAAAAATATTTGAAGAATAGTGTTGTATAATGAAATATCCATATATACGAAATGTATCTTATATTAATAATTATTTTATTCTTTCGTCGTAAAATTTAAACCTTTAGGAAGAATATCCATTATGGAAGTTTAAAACATAAACTTTCATGTTTTTGTTAAAGAAGTTGATTCTTAGCAAAACAATCCTTGAATACATCCAAAAAAAATTTACTAAAATCATCAGAGAATAATTTCATTATAATTAAAAAAAATAATGTATTGTCAGCACTCTGTGCTCACTTAAGTTAAATCGAATTTAGTTGAACAACTTTGCACAGTTATTTTTGTTACATTCAAGGTCATTTTCATATTACCGCCAAAGTAAGATTAATATCTTACCTCTCTAATATATGAAAATGTTATGTTATGTGTAAGGGGAATATCTATAGAGAATTATTAATTACTTTTTAGAACGAATTTCTATAACGCGACTTACAGTAGAGTGAACTGGTAAAAATCGTCACGTAAGGAGACAACCTTATACTCCTTCCAGGCGAACATTCCCATTGTTTCTCTATCTCTTTCCATATACGGTTATATCTAAAAATATTTATGCAACGGGTTTTTTAATAACAATTTTCTATTTTGACATTTAATTATAATCCAATGTTTTTAATTGATTTCATTGTGTGTTAAATATTTATTAATAAGTGTACAGCGAAAGAAACTTCGATCCATCCGAGTGTCCGACGAATTGGACATGTTTTTAACTCACTTTTTAAAGCATTACGTTGTTTTGTATAATACCGATAAATTTATTTCTTACGATGGCGTCAAATATTCTAGTAAATGTTATGTATTGCAGTGAGTAGTCTGTAATAAATGATACATTTGAGAGATTCCCGGAATAGAGTTATTTAAAGCATATTACGTGTAATTTATTGATAAGTGCATCAAAACAAACAAAATTATTGAGATTGTGGAAATATACTCTTGAAAATAAATTTCACTCAATATTTCAATTGTAATAAAAGTGTACGCTTTGCTTTATATTTAGTACAGTTTTTTAAAAAATCATTTCTTATACGCGTCGAAGAGTCGATTTATTTTAATCAAACTTAAACAACCGTTACATAAATATTAATTACAATTTCCATAGTTTCTTTTTTTTAAACATTTCTTTCTGAAGGCTATTTAAAGAATTATATATGAGATTTCGGTAGAGTCCACTAGCGAAACGGTCAAGCCAAAAATTTCTCTTTTTCCTGAATAAAGTTGAATATAATCACGAATTAATGTGCACATTTGCTGATTTAATTATTATTAGTATTAAAAAAAAAAACTAATTGCGATCTTCATATCAACAAATAATAAATCGAGTGGTAACTCATGAAGTCAACACCTAATATCAATACGAATGATTTATGATACCGATGTTCCGTTTACATTGATGGAAACGGAAAGAATTTTTATTAACTTTACGATATAATTTACATTTAGCTTACGGAACAGTACATTCATTTGTATTTTAAATTTCGAACAACAAAAGAATTAAAATTTCGTATATACTAAAAATAATCTATATTTGAATAAATAAATCACTTTATTTAAAAAAGAGTTTTATAAATTGACATTAAATATTATTAAAAAAAGTATATAATTTGTTTTATCTGAAGTGTCTTTTTAATCTGTCTACTATGCGAATAAATAAATCTATTTCATGCTAACGTAGGATAAAAAATATGCTAAGTTGTAGATTTTATTCAAGATAAATTAAAAATACTTTTTTAATTTTATCAAATTTTATACAATTTATATAAATTAATGCAATGCAGTAATCAGATGGGACTACGGGATTACTTTTAACGAAGCATCATAAAAAGTTTTTGATTACGCGTTACAGTAAATATAACAACGAACTACAATATCAATGCTCTCGTAAATCGTGTTACAAAATATACATAATATGTAAAAAAAAAAAATTAGCACCCTATATTTATCATAGCATAACTTGTTAAATGATAAAAATGATAAATGTTTTTAATAATCCCTAAAGCTTTTAATGAGACCGTTACTTTTTATCGGTTAAATTAATTATATAATTCAACTCCTAAAAGCATGAACGGTTGGTAAAATTAATGGAAAACAATCAAAAAGGTCCTATTGTTGAATTTTAATCAGAATTTTCAAAGGAATAATAAATTCAGCGTTACATGAATCTATGTCTAAAGTACAATATATTATACACTCAAACATTTTTTTTGCGTCAGAAAAAAAATCGTTATTAATGCTACACATATAACCGTCTCACAAAAAATCGACCTTGAAATTTCAATGTCATCACGCTCAAAAACTGTTGGGTGTGAAGTATTACTTCGGAAATGTAATATAATTTATGCGAGAAATTAGGTGAAAGATAGCATAGAATAAAAATAGAGACAATATCGGTTGTGGAAATAGAATACTCGTAATGATCTCTCCCCACACCCACATCGAATCCGAGAAACGTGACGATAAATCAAAACTATAATAATATCATCGACCTGGTAATAATACTTCTACGATCTCCTGCTCTTTGACGCATTAGTGACGTATGTATGGTAGTAGCGAATAGTGAACGCGATGATTTTAAAATGGTTGTAAACGATGACAGAAGTGGAATTATGCCGAAGTTCTTTATTCGAATTATTTTGTATTCTAATTTCAAAAATGAATACACGTTTCCTTTAAAAAAAAATCTGTTCTTTTTTAAATTTATTTTAACCACATCGTTAGGCCTAGATGGTTCAAAAATTAATTAATATTTTCTCTTTAATAAAAGTCAATATTTAGTATTCATTTTTTACTTATATAAACACAACAATCTTATGGAGTAATTCTTAGTAAATGATCATAATCGGTAGACTTTGTGCAAGTCCGTCTGGGTATGTAACAGCCGAAAAGCAAAACTTATTATCATTTTGTATAACTACTGACATATTAGCTCCTAATTTTGGTCGCTCATTTTAAGGAATACTTATTATTTCTTAAGGGGCTAATTTTTATTTAGCGGTCGTCACGACACTTACCATAAATGCCCCATTTGCCAATCCATTGATCTATTTAATAAATATATAAAGCACCGTCTATACGCCACTAAGAGGCGTTTGTTGTTCTACATTGTTACTTTTCTAACTCCTGATCTTTAACTATCAGGAATATATAACATTTATAATAATTATGACATTTAAAGAATTAGCAATCAAAATAGAGTCTCACCGTAAGTGTTACAAAATAGCAAACAGGCACTTTGATGTCACGAATCTTTAGTGGTTTAACATTTTTATGTTAAATACCTCTGACTGCCTCGTTGGTCTAGTGGCTCGATATAAAGCTACAAATCCCGAAGTCCCGAAGTTTAAGCCCAAGTCGGACCGACAAGTTTATTGAGTTTTTCTCTTGAAGAAATTCTCAGTAGAAGCCCTGATTATGCAAGTTAGAAGCGTGTACACTCCCGTGCCTCGGAAATCACGTAAAGCCGTGGGTCCTGAACCCGAACTCTTCCGATGCGATCGTGTCAAATTTGCCGCCGTCGAAATCGGTCAAGACGACGATTTTAAATGAAGAATGTACACGCTATAATATTTAAAATAAGTGTTATTTGTATTTTTCAATATAAGAAATAAACTTAGCATATAAATACAAATATTTCTTTAAAAAAAATATGTAATATTGGAGTACGCTTAAATATACTTTAATTGAAAAGAACGCTCACTTTTCAGTATTCTATTTATAAAAATGAATTAACTGTCATGATTTAATTTTCTTTAATTCAACGTAGAATAAATTAAAGCGTTATATATTATATATAATTTGCGTTCTTAGTACACAATTTAACAAATATATTGGTCACTGAGCTTCCGTCTATACACACGGCCACTTTATCCGAAAGTACTTCAAAGAAGTATTTATTGACAATGCCTCATTCACAGACACGTGGAAGATCCCTAATCAAATCTGGCAATACATCAACATTCTACGTCAGAATTTGATTGTACAGTATTATGTCAGGAAAATAAGAATGACGTCAAATGCGTTTAATGCATCTGCGCGATTAAATAAAAGCTATCGTGACACCTCTTCGCTGGTTAATCCTACGTTTTTAATTGAGTTCTTTGTGTAAAAAAGACGTCATAATCACTAAGCTCCTAAATAACATCGGGTCTATTACACAATTCATGAAAAGATTGTACCGAGTCAACCTATATAAGCGAGGCGTATTATACAGGTTTATTGGTAATTCGACGTATTCCCGTTAGTAGGTGATAGGGGTGATTATTTGCGATAATTTTAACCCCCATATGCATGATGCTAAAGTGAACCATTTTTGAGTAATCACGTTTTTTAGATTTTTTCAAAATAAGTCAAAAATGCAACTTCAAAATTTTTTTAAGAAAGTATCAATTAAAATGTATTTTTTTCTTCCTTTCCACCACCGTCCTTTGTGCTCATTTTATTTCGGTTGTTTTGAAATAAGTACCTAGTTGTTCTACATTTTTGGAGAGTTGATAAAACGGTTATGTTTTTAAAATAATCTGCAGGACAAGTTTCATAATGATTTTTTTTGTTTTTAAGGCATTTTTGTGGAAAAAATAACAAAAAAAAATTGAAATAATATCTTTTTCCGTCTCGCATTTTTAAATTTGTACCGATAATTATTGTTTTATTATTGACAAATGACCAGTGTTTATTTGTTTTTATAAATCAGAAGAAAACTTGACTTATTTTGAAAAAGTCTAAAAAACGTGATAACTCAAAAATGGTTCACTTTCGCATCATGCATATGGGGGTTAAAATTATCGCAAATAATCACCCCTACGAATCATCATCCCTTCGAACTACCAATAACCCTGTATAATATAAACAAAATAAAATATTTAAATTTAACTCTTATTTCATTTGTTTACAGCTTCATTTTGCTTTCAATAATTTATGAACTCACGCATTTACTTTATTCCCCTTACAGAGCCAGTAGGGAAGATTACAGTCTTTTTACTTTTAATTTAAAATTTAAATAGAACAAACAGCACTCATAAGCAAAATTGATAAAATAAATCTTTGTCATGAAAAATTGTCTCACTGAAAGTAAATAGTTACTGTAGAAGATAAGATTTAATTAAATATTTATTATTTATTCCATTATTAGGATGTTAAAAAAACACATTTTATCATATAACGTCAAACAAGAATTAAAAAAAAATGTTGTGTTATTATGAATAAATTATTTCAATTAATTATTTATTTAAAATAATATGCGTATTTGAGGTAAATATAGAACTATTATTTTTTATTTATATTTTCAGTTTTCAGATATGCGTCTTTTGTTTTGCAAATGGCGAAATATATTAAGGAATTAATGAAATCACAAAATTACTGCAATATTGATAATAATTTGTGCCGATATTATTTGTATTTGTTATTTCTATTAATTTTCATATTGTCTTTTAAGCTGCATGCGATTTTTTAATAAATGTGATTAAATTTACAATAATCATATTTTAATTTTTTCTTCATTTTTGTTAATGTGTTATACGAAACATTGTATAATTGTATATGTATAACATTACATAACGTGTATAGCTAATCTATCAACAACAATTAGAATATAATAGACTAAGATTGGAATTTAGTTGACGATCAGCTCCGCTTACACCGTAAATAATTGCTATAATAATTTTCGACAGAAACACGTTAGTGACGAAATGAGATGTTGTATCACGCCTTCGTCAAAATGTAAATAAAGTTGGTTTATTAAAAGTCTCCTTCCTGCAACTTTCCAGGATTGTCATCTTTATTCAGAAAATCATATTTAAAGTATACAATTTAGTTATCACATTTTCTACCGTCGAACAGCAATACTTAGTAGTCTTGTTCCGGTTTAAAGGGAGAATCTGCCAGTGTAATTCCAGTCGTAATAACGTCTCATAAGGTTGATGACGCATTGGCGACGTAAGAGATAGTTAATATTTCTTACAGTGTTCCTTATTATCGATGGTATTTATCAGTGTCTACTAATATTTTGAATTAAATAAAAAAGTCAATAAAGTAAATTTTGTTTCAGCACACGAATACTGTTCCGAGCATCAATCTTCCGGATTTGCCGGAATGCGTGACCAAAGTAGAGATGGCAAGCATGCCGGAGGGAGATTTGGCAACACCGCTCAGCGCCCAACATCAATTACAACTGCTGCGCGAGCGGCTTGAGCAACAAGCACAACAGACACAGGCAGCGGTCGCGCAACTGCTTCTGTTGCGTGATCAGCTTGCCGCGGAGCAAGCAGCGCGTTGCGAGGCCCAAGTAAGCTATACAATACATAATATTAATCACATGTATTTTATACAACAAGCACATCACAATCGTTCACGTACGTGGATTGCATACAAGCTCTTGCTACGTGACTAGTTCGTCGTGAAGTAAGCACGCTGCAAGGGTTATGAATAATCCAGGATTATTAAACACGTTCTTTTTTATCGAACTTAAATGAAACGTATGCAAAATATTTAAAAAAATAAACTTCAAAACAGTTAACAATGTCCGTATTTTTTCTAATGATACACTCATTTTAGTTAATATTACGCCGATAATTTAATTGCGAGAGGCGCGCCTTCTTGCGTGATTAGATCTATACGTTACCGTAAAATTGGAAATATCTTTAGATTATAATCTTTATCCCGCGTTTAAATAGTACGTGCAAACAGTGAGATAAATGAATAATGTCAAAAATATTAATGTTTGTATATTTAATGTCTATTTGCAATATACCAACAGGCGTTTAAATGAGTTTTTTTTTTAATATTAATAGCTATTCTAAAGAAACGGTGATTCTGTGGAAACAACATTAGTCGCAAGTGTTGCCTTGCGTGACAACTTTACTAATTCGTTTGTGAACCCGAATGTAATGTTCCGTTTTTTAAAAATGTATAATAATAAATTAATCAGAGCACGTTGAAATTGAACGTTAAGAAAGTATTTATTTTAACTCTTGTTAACGACTTCAATTAATGTCGTTTTTAATAAAAACGACAGTGTTAATAAAACCGAATGAAATAATAAAAAATAAAAGTAATTATATTACGGGCCATAAAATGTTAATATTTTACTCTGTAAAGTTCTTAATGGTGTTTAGACTTATATTTTTTCATTACTTAGCCGGCAGACACTGTCCAGTGGATTAAATAGAGGGATCTTAACCCAAAATCGGCGGTTTGGATCAAAGCAAATGTCATTGATTTTACACATGGTCAACATTTTTGTAATTTCAATTCATGTCGTGATTGATGAAGGAAAACTTTGTAAGGCATGTGTAAATAAATTATCGGTGAACAGCGTGGTGCATGAAACTCATCCTCAAAGGAAGATGTGTCTTTTGTCCAGCAATGGGATATTTGCAGTCTCATACTTAATTCCAATTTTAAATATTATTTTTTTCCAGGCCCGTACTCATCAATTGTTGGTTCACAATAAAGAACTATTGGAGCATATTGCTGCACTCGTCGCACACTTGCAAGAAAAAGAGAAGGGTAATGGAAATAGTCAATCAATCAGTCGGCCAATCAGCGCTCAGCAACTGACACTCTTGCCACAGGTGCGTATCAAATAACATTTTAATTTATTTTACCGAAATTGCATCCCAGGAGTTTTTGTTACGTTTTAGTTGCATGTACGTGATATGCAGCAGTTTTATTTGCATTTATTTTTTGTTCTTTAAATTAACCAATTTAGGATATATTTTTGCATTTCAAAAATTATAAATAAGTACAAAAATATTGTACTTAATTTATATTACCATAATTGTATTGTTGCTCTTACAGCGGAATAAAAAAAATGCGCGAATTATTTTTATGTATATATATGTACGTTTTGGGTAAAACAGACCTGTCAGAGTATCCTTCACGGTTAATCGTGGCAGATTTTAGTAGAACTCAATTTAGAATTTTAAATATATTTTTTTTTTGCATACGTGCTACGGCCGTGGGATATATTTCATTCAAAAAAATTAAAGGGTTAACACAGATAACAAAATGTTTTTGAAAACAAGTCTACTTTTTTTATTTATGTGTTTGCTTATAATCCTTTTTTTGTTAATTTTAACATAATTTGTTTTCATTTGCTATGCTATGTTGTAATATGTATTGTTATTGTATTATCTTTGTTTCTTTGTTCAATGTATTTTAAAATAATACCGTCAATAACCATAAAGGCCTATACGCCTAGTATACAGGCCTTACATTTAGTATGATATTCTTATCGTGTTGCGTGGTATTATGTGACCCTTTAGAATTCGCGGTATTATAACTGTTATCACTTGTCAACGAACCAATAAAGCAAAATGATAAAAAAATTGATTAGTGTCTATGGTTTGACGGTGTTGTTTTGTTTTTTTTTTGTTTGAGTGCTCATAATTCAGCTTTACAAATTGATTATTTAATGTACAACAAAATATCAATTTCAAATGTCCTTAATGACTGGTTCCTTATCGGGAAGTGACTTTACATTTTAAAGTTACTGAGACAATTTTTATTTTAAATTGTATTAATTAAAATTCCTAAGTCTAGTAGATGTTTAAGAGCTACATTTTTAAATAACAAACAAGTTACATAACTAATGGAACAACAAATACTTGTAAACTTAATAGAACAATTTTTAAAAATCGATCTTTAGTATGGAGATATATAGTTTAAAACCATAATATTTCTGCTTTTCCTTTTTAACTGTTTCTCAAATTTAGAAGGAATTTTCAATCTGAGTTCCATAACACGTTCTGTGCTTCGTATTATTAAGCTTTTTATTTAGCATGTATTTTGTTGTTAACTGTTGTAGTAATTTTGTTTTCTTAGAAAAATGTAAAACAATATAGCATAAAATTAATTCTAAAATACACGCAGAAATCTGGAGGCAACGAAACGATGAAATCTGCCGCCTGTAATGGGAACTGTCAACCAAATAATAACGACGCGCTGATCAACTTCTTCACTCAAAATAACAAAGTAACTCAGAATGTTGAAAACAACAACATAAATTTTTCACCTTTCTGTCTCTCCCCGACGACGCCAGACAAGCCAAATGGACCCATCTCCGCGCCCAACTTCGGAAGCATGACTAATGAACAGATTCAAAATTACTTGATATCGAAATTCCAAGATATGAATTTCACCAATGTCACTGATATGAATACGAGCCCCAATAAGCAGTTTTACCAAAATTGTAACGCGTTCCCGAATATTCCACCTCTGGCTAACCACTACAGTAATTCTGATCTGGTAAGCCTGTTAAATCATCAAGCTTATAAGGACAAGTTCAGTTCAAGCGATGAATTCGCGATGGCCCAAGCGATGAGTATTGGTCAATCTCAGAATTCTTTATACAGCACCAGCCATACCACGTCCAAAGATTCTTCACCCGACGACATAAGCTCAGATGACGGCATACCATTCATAATGCCACTGTCGCATAACGGAACTTTGACTGCTACCGGAAATGATGGCCGTGTTAGGCTCATTGTGCCCGTGAGCCCTTCAGAGAGTACATCGGAAGTCGGAGAAACCCAAACTGAAGCTAAGGGTAGTCTAGGTGCAACCCTAAAAGTACCAGGAGCTGAACATTCTCTAGCGCCAGCGGCACCGATCACTCGCTCAACTAGCGAGAAAGTTCCAAACAGGAGCGAAATGATGACGGCCTTGCGATCTCAATGGACGAGGCATACCACGAAATAAATGAATTATTTCAACCAACTAGAGTCCAGTTACCTAAGTTAAGTTTAAGTTATTATAAGTTGGCCCACTCGTTTTTATTTAATACGCTATTCATCTGTTCTTTTGTAAAACTAGTAAACACGAATGTGCCATACTAATATACCCAACTAATGGTCGTTCGTAAGAATAGATTGTAACCCAGTTTACATATCAAATTAAATCTAGTCCGAATCTTATTTGAATACGTTTGTATTCATTACATATCTTCGTCATATCGAAGTCAGATGTAATTTAGTTTTTATGAGCAACATTTATTAGAATATTATTGGAGCCACATTGGTATTTACGGGCTATATATTTTTATTAATAACCTAATATGTGTGTCTTTCGAAAAGACAATACTTTAAAATTTCTTATAGCTGATCTTGTTTACGCATAAAATGCGAAAAAATTATTAACACATCAAAATAAAATATCAAACGTACAGCAAACATCACACCTTGTAGCAACAAAGAGAATTTATCATCCATAGAACACATTTCTTGTCACAGTAATGGCTAAAATAAGAAAATCTATACTTGTATTGCACAGCAATTTTAAGAAAACGTGCCAATGTTTTATAAAATATTTACAATTATACTAATATTTAAAAAAAAACTATTTTAGAAAATACTATACTTCATATCGGCCAATATATCCTACGCTTTCTAATTGACACCTGCATCTCTTGAATAATCAGTCAATCTCAATGTGTAGATTTTGTGTTATAACGGATAAAATTAATCAATATATCTGTGTCTAGTCAGCGTTAAACTATTTATAGCATTTAACGTATATAGCAATAGAATTCAATGTTTTAAGAATTTTCATCTAATAAGGTCAGCTCAAATCTGGTAAGACATGTCTTGAAATGTAGGGAACAATTATATTGTATATCCTGGCTTCGGTTTTGGAATAAATTCGAAATAAAAAAACGTTAAAGATTTTTGAAATTTGAAAAAGCTGTTGCTTTGTTGGAAAACGACCAGTATGGACAAATATGAATTGAGCTCTCCTTCTATCAAAATATTTATTCGATGTCTAATACTGGTAATGATTGTATTGTATTTCAGCAACGCTATTCTTTAAAAAATAAGTATGACACTCGATACTCGATCTGAATTGCAACGTAATGCGACAAATGATGATGGGCAATTTTGATGCATATGTCCTTATCCATAAAAAATAAGAGGTATATTGTAGACAATGTCGCATACTACTTTTTTAAAATACCATAATTGAGTTCTTCGTCGAGTTTCGAGTTTGTTCTTACAGTGGGATGACCCACACATATGTGTAACATTTATATAATTTTATGAAAGTATTTGAAAAATTCCAACCAAAAAGATATCAGAGATTATATGCACTTAAAACAGGTATATTATTGGTGTTAACTCAGTATTCTGGTTATAGGGATTCTAATATAAGAATATTATCTTTGAGATGTTAAAAATATTTTTATTAAATAAAAAATTGTAAAGCTAAGTCTACATTGATGTTTTAATCAAACGAAGATTAATTTTGGTTTAGAGTTTTAATGGTTTAAAGATTGTGTCATAATTATTTTTTATTCTGTAAATATAAATTCGTAACTCACTGCAAATCACGAACATGACATGGCAGAATGTAATACGACATCGACCGCAGGACTGAAAATTTAATAAAAATAATATCGTTTGGTTTATATGGCTCTTCATATTAATTACATAATTACATATTTTGTATAAATTAAAACGAAAACGTTCTTCGATTTTTTTATCAGTATCAATTATATACACATTAAGTATATCATTTATTAAATATAAATTTATTAAAAATAAGAAAATATCAATGTAGACTCAACTAAACACTATTTATGTAATATCTAAAGATATACATTTTTAAAATATACGCTCTCATTGTTCTCATAATTATAATTGTGTCAAAAATATTGTAAATGTCAGTTATATGTCAAAATCTCATCTAATGGAATATAAATGTTTTAGTATGTTACAGCAAACACATAAATGGATATTAGATAATAAATAAAAGATAGACTAGTGATGTTCACTGTGGTACCTTTATTTATGCTTCATATCATAAAAAAAAACCTTTCAGGTTGTTCCTCTCCAACGTTAAAGAATGAAATTTATTAGACGTTGAAACTACATTGCTTGCTCTCCCAGAAAAAAAAAGTAATAATAGTTGGATGTTTTTTTCAGCGTTCTATAGAATGAAATGATTAAGAATAGCTAATTATTACTATAAAGAAAATAATATAATAAAATTTATTTTTATTTCTTAGACTTTAATAAAATGTCAATTCAAGGTCAAAGGTATATATTTTTCATGCATCAATCTCATGAAAACTGCTGAACGTATCGGTATGGAACTACCACCAATCGACGCGGAATCGTCGGTAGGCATATAGGCATTTTTTATGTTAATCCTTTACATTTATGGGAGAAAACAGCTAGTTATGTATAAGATCCGAGAAGGCAGTTGCAATGCATATTAATCTTGATGAAAGCTTGAGGCTTCATACTCCATGCGGCATTAGTGAGTTTTGATGTACCTACTCAATTTGTGTTGATAAATAATTTCGTAATCGGCGGTGCACAAAACGTAAGGAAACCTTTATCCTACCGGTTATTTTTCAAAATGTGTTTCCACTACTGTTCTAGTTGCGTGGTAGAATAACTTAAAAACACTCAACAGTTTCTCCTCTTCTTTGCTCAAAGAAGGACATTTCCAAGTACTTTTTATTTTTTTGTATTGTCTCTAAACTTATATGGTTGTCTCTTTTTAATGTAAAGGTTTTTTTAATAAATTTACGTTGTTTTTTCATATTGTTACAAAGAAGTAACAATAATATTTTTTATTAACTAAATGAAATTAAAGTCGTCGGATTTTTTAATTTCGAAATAATTTGTCGCAAAACAAATTGGGGTGTTAGAGAATAATTAATGAAAGTAAAAAAAAACCCTAAGTCCACTTTTAAAGCATGTCTGAAACGACTTTATCACCAAGAGGTCGACGAGTGAATAGTTAATAAAAAGTCTCGGAATTTCTCTTAAGATATATTTTTTTACTAAAATATAAAAAAAAATTCATCTTAAACAAAAGCAATAAAGATTTAAATTAAAAAAAAATTGCGCATTTTATCGTTGAAAATGCTACAAAGTTAATTAAATGGTTATATTGAATGAATAAGTCATTTCAGACAACGACCTTATAAAATAGGTTTTATCAAAGATTGCATTCAAATAAAATGTTCGTAAAAATGTGAAGGCACTCTTGGACGTAAATTTTGAACATGTGCTTAATATTTGTTTATAATTTAAATTCGAGCTCGCCTAGTAAAACATACAACGCAAGGAAGCCTTTATGCACGATAAACTCCAAACTTTTATCTCAAATTAAGTATAAGTCCTTTGTCCTGTATTTGGACAATAACATGCCGATAGTTAATAGAGAGATTATATAGAATCATACTAAGAATTTAATTTGAATTTTCGATTTATAATTTATTCCTTGAAGTCTTGGATGGTCTAGATTAATCACAGTAAGTACCAGACATGAACTTTATTATAAATCGACGTAGCAAAGAACTGCGTTAAAGTTGTCTGACATTTATGCGGATAAATGCTGCGAAGCATCTATAATCCACGAGTTTAATATTAATTGAAACGAATATAAATATTGACGGTTCCGTCTCAATACATATACCTACTCTAATATAACGTTTGTACGGAAAACATTACCGAATTTGGAAAAATTCGAGATTTCGTTGATTTCGGTGATTCGTTATGGCAAAATTGATATTTATAACTGTACCGTACAGTCAGCGCATGTTTTTTTAGGCAATGAAAAACATTCACACGTCTCCTGAAGACACATTCTCTAAGAATAAACTCGAAACTCATGTCAGAATGTGATCTGTAACATTGACTATCTATCATAATGGTATATTACCGTAAGTCGGTTGTCAATATTTCACAAGTGAGATACGAAGTGAATTCTTACAGAATAGCACTGCTACTGCAAAATTAAAAAATATATGTATGAGTTTTTGAACAGGTGCTGTCTACGTGTTCAGAATTAAACTATGGATTCTGATTTTTTTTTTTAATTTGAAATTTGGCAAGAAAATATTTTGCTGTATTTCTTTAGTGGCTCAACACTTTTTAACTGGTACTAGATTTTACGTAGCCTATCAATAAGTATGTGTAATACTTCTATAATGAATGAGGGGATTTTAAAACTAGATTTGTAGAAAAAAAAGATATTACTAGAAACTGTACTTTACTGTTTAAAATAAACTATTTCTTAAATAAGATAAAATCAGCAGTTCATTATATTATCAGTTATAATTTTTAATGAAAAATAACACTAAGCCGCAAGAACCACAACTAATGGTAATTTGATACGTAAAGACATGAGAAGAAAATACTTCGACATAACAAAAATGAACTATACCAAATTGACTTACCTTAATAAATGAAACTTGATCACGTGGACGTAGCTTTAAAAATTATTGCACCACGATCGCTTTTGGTTCGGGTAGATGTTGCCGATTTCGAGCAGCTCAGATGGGCATTTATTTCATTAACCCCGTAAACAATTTAGTAGATGAGAATGTACATAAGCCATAAATCATATTATCTCATACTAGCTAGCACACCATCCATCATCCCTATTTTCGAAGCATATTAATTCAAAAATGGTTTGACGTAATACTCGAGGGGACTCGCTTTATTTGCTCTATGAATTATTGTGTCGGTTTGTATAATTAGATTTCTTTTAAGACTTTTGATTTAAATAATAAAGATAAAAAAAAACGATTATTTATAGAATTTAATAAAACTTGGCCCATATGCAAACTCATACATACATATACATCCAAGTAAACACCCAACGTATATACTTAATAAATAATTAATTATATCAACTTGGTGGTACCCCCAACCCCTCTCGGTGGTACCACCAATTCAGATATGATCAGGTATTCTTTCGTCAAACAGTATTGCTGTGTTCCGATTTGAAGGCTGAGTCATCCAGTGTAACTAAAGGCACAAGGGTCATATAATCTAAGGTCCGTGGCGCATTGGTGATTTAAGGAATAGTATTATATATTTATTAATATTTGTTACAGCGCCAATGTTTATGGGCGGTGGAGACCTCTAACCATCAGTTAGCACATTTGCTCGTCCATCTATATAGGTATATCATAAAAAAACTCCTAAGTAAATTTTTCAACCGTATTTAATAATATAAAAATGACCCACTTAACCTTAATCTTAAGTGGGAATAGGAGTGGCAGGTAATTGATAGCTACGTAGACATAATAAGTTTAAGTTTTATTAAAAATTCTTGGACTTATTCTGAAGGACACCGTATATTTGTTGTGTGCACATATTCCGAGTCCTGGGTCAAGATATACTGGTCTTTTAGACCATATTGAAGATTCTACGATCAACCAAAATAATAGGTACTAAATAAATTTCCAACGAAAACGTAATACAGTGTGGGTCGCTAGGGTTCTTTGTTCCCTCAAGCAATACATCGTATCTCTACATAGTATAAAATAAAGTTGCTTCTTGACGTCTGTACGCTTTTATCTTTTAAAATAAGAAACGGATTTTAAAGGGGTTTTCATGTTCAATAGATGCTTATGCAGTAGAGAAAAGCCGAGAAATTTAATATTCGTGGCCGGAAGAAACATATTTTTATTTTTATTTTTGTACTTTAATATAAAAGTTGTATATACACCCTTACTGTATCTGTGTGGAGCCGCGAGGGGTAGCTAGTAAATATATACGTAAGCTTTAAACATGTTGACATTAGCACCGATTCTTTACATAGCCTCCGATACCCTTTTGGTCCCCATCAATCTCAACTGCCAACAACTCATAAGGGCTTATATCGAGAGCGTTATATGTGTGTGTGTGTGTGTTTGACTATGTAACAAGTAAACATAATATCGCTTTGAGGTATAAACAGAGTTAAGAAAATCGGAATTGATAATATCAGTATCTAGTTTCTGCCATACATAGTATAGTAACAAAGGAAAAGTACAGTTATGTTATGTTATGTATATGTATGTCAGTCATAATATAAGGCTTAGGTAATTTTACGTCACTACTCTAATGAAGGTTGGTTGCATGCGCGGGTTTCCTCCAGATGTTTAAATGCAATGCCAAAATGAGATCAATAGCAAATTAAGTACAGTAAAATTCAATTATGTTTTTCTGGCTTTGTATCTGCAATCATGGTTATGGCATTCACGTGTTCTGACCACAGAGCTATCTTAGCTTAAGATAATGTAATATATAATTTGGAAATCGTAAGATTGTTTAATTTTTTTATCGTCAAAAAGATTTCAGTATACGTTTGAATATTTTGTGGCCAAAAGGTTTTAAAAATCTAACCGCTATTGCGATGGTACCATCTTAGGAATAAAATGATCGCCCCCTGGAAGTAAATACATTTAGAATGATTCAAAGTTAGTATTAGTACATTGCTAGCTTAATTTAAATCTAGTAGTTTTCCAATTTTTGGTCAAGCTATTTGATTTTACCCCATTTATCTAACACTACATGAACGCTGCAAAACTTTGAGCTATTCTGCCCAATTGACCATTCTAGCTTTATAGACGTGTTTCCAGGTGCACAGGTATGCATGCCGATTATTTGCCACGGAGGGGCGCGCCTCTGAGATCTGATCTGATCTGAGATGAAATCTGTTTTAGTACGTTGTTATGAGCGCTATTAAAAAACGTCATATTACAAGAAATACTAAACTTGAAAGTAACCACTGGTTCAGAATATAGATTCTACTTAAATAGACCTACTCGATACTAAAGCTCTCTAAAATACTCTTTTTCAACACTTAAATGACAACGTAACTAAATGTAATAGAAATTTTATGTAGTCTTTTTGCAACGCAACGCGTACTTACTCCAAGTTTTTTAATGATCTATAAAATCTTAATAATTTATTAATTATAAAAATCAATTGTTGCACAAATTCTTATTCAAATATCTTTCGTCAACTCTTCTGAGGCATTATGTAGTTTTTTGACTATCAATTAACAGGTTAATATATATTTTTTTTTACTGAGGTAACGTTTTGATGGAGCATAAAAGTTAATCAAGAGATCAAACTTAAATTTATTTGCAAATAATATATTTTAGGAATGCACACGTTTCCTGGTTGGTAGTTCATCGAATACCTCTTTCCATACAATTTTTGCTTATGCAAACTACATTATATGAAGGACAAATTTATTGACTGAGAAATCAGCAAGTCAATTTAAAACTGACATAATTAAATCTCAATTTATGATTGACGTAAATACATAAGCCAGTAATTATCGGTGGTTGAAATCCATCTGACTACTGATATAAATGCTAAAGATTCTATGTTTGTTAATCAATTACACTTAAACAAATAAATAGATTCTAATGTTATAGTATTTAGACGATGACAAAGAACAGGATATTATTCTATTATATTTTTTTATTTACATGTTATTTAGCAATAAAACTAGGGAGAATCCAACTAATTACTTGACTGCGTTTGACAGAAGTGAAACTTCTTTGCGTAAGTTTAAAAACTTACATATAGAAAAAGTTGCTCTCAAATTCGATTTTGAAATTTTACCCACCATAATCACTCAAAGAAGTTTCATTTCGAAGATTTACTTTTATCACTATTTATCACTAACCCGCAAATTATAATGCTTACAGTTGTCATCGAGCGCAAAGATCGACAGATGGTTTTCACTGCTGCCAAATGCACCGACTCTTTCCAGACCAGAGAGTGGTTTTGTGTCCGGAGTTGAAGACTGTGCGGAAACAGCGCTCGCTGAAGCCAAGAATCTTCTGATGCAGCTAGGAGTCAAGAAGAAACGTCGTCTGATACCGCGCTTCACACGGAGGAAGATCTTAGTTAATAAACATACGTTGCTCTAATGATTGCGAGTGAGATAGTTCGAAACTGTTTAACATATATTTTAATATAATAATAACGATAATTCAATAAGTAAATCGGTTGTAATTCTGATTAATCGATAATGTTATTCATTCATTCATTTCTTCGAATACTAACTAACAGTATATTTTAGTTTATCTTGTTGTCTAGAAACTTCGGATATTCTCTTTAAGCTCCGATGTATGACTTTAATTAAGAAGAGGATCTGGAAGTGTAATATTTATAAGCAATTTGAATAAAGACAGAGGCAAGTTATAAAAAACCGTTTTCCTTAAGTATAAAAGAAACTGGGTGGATTTTGTTCCAGTTACATACAAATCGTCTCGTTTGTCTATCACGGCTAAGGCAACGGCACGTGAAGTCCAGGGTCCAAAAAATCACATTAACATTCCTAAGTTTCGTCTGGAGTTACGACATGACGATGCGGAAGTCTTTCGCCTAACCCCACACAGTTAAGGAAAAAAGAATGGGCCTGTGTAGCCTGTGGGCACAAAGCTGTGCATTTTAAATAACATATAAAATTGGCTCGTCTCCGATGACAATGGCCGTGGTGGCTGGAATTCGGTCACGAAGTCTTCCAAAACGAATCGCCTTGTAACCAAAACGTGCGAACAAATTCACGATTCATTATAAACAAACCGATACAAATAAATCAAATCAAAATTGCACAGTCATAAAATTAACTTCTAGAATTAATGCTTACATAATTTAATACGATCAGACACATCTAGGCCGTTTATATTCAACCACATTTTATTAGACAGTGATTCGCTATATTATAAAAAAATACATCAGAATTTAATTGTAATCGTTTACTTTTTGTTGTTTATCGGATTTAATATAATTTGGGTGATTAAATGTTCAAGGTCAAAAAGCAATGTTAATTTTTAACGCTTGATAAACGATTTTTATACTTGAACGATCAATGAAGCAGTTTGGCGTCCAATCCAATTAGGTAAACCTATTCTACAAGAACAAACTCGAACCTCAAGATCGTGAAGTATCAGAAATTATACTGATACACAGAATTGTTATAACATATGTAAAAAATTAGCGTATCGTCATAAGTTGGTTTACAACATTTCACGAGTGAGATACGAAAGGTGGGAAAGGTATTCTGTAAGACGAAACTCGAAACACCGCAGAACGCGAGTGTAGATATAGGACACACGTATCAAAATGACGAATCATTGTATTATAAGTCGGTTGTCAACATTTCACGAGTGAGATACGAAGTAAATTTTTAGAGAATCAGGTAATCAGGAAGTCAGGAACTACTATAGGTTTCAAGGCATTTCTCTTGTGAACATATATCTCACCCGTACTTTGAAGAGAACGAAAATATCAATTTCATTACGGAAATAAAAACGTGCTACTATTTTAACTGTAGTTATTAAAACTATGCTCATCGATGTTATGACATTTTGAGCGATGATTAAAAGACTTCGACAATTCTTGAAAGAATGGAAAGAACTAGATGATAGATGTTCTATGACGTATTGTCGAACGTTTCGATACAATTCTTAGCGTATGCCTAGAGCAATTATCTTACAAATATTTTATACTAGTTTAAATATAATAATAAAGTATTACTTTAATGATATAACAATCATTATGATTACTAAACTATGCTATGAGTCATAAAATTAATAAATAACACAACTAATTGTTACACTCCGAAGTAATACAATTTAATGACATTTTTGACTTTACAATTAGCATCATTAAATTTTATAGGGAGTATTTTAACGTGTATTAAGTATTGTATTCCATAATACCTATTGTGCGTATTGTACTTACAATAAACATAACATTCCCTTACATTATTTTATTAAACGTTCACAAAGTTTATTCACTCTTGATTTAATATTCCACATCATTAAGTATTATTATAGATGATAAAAATTAAGTTAAATTTTGACATGTTATAAATTTAGATTAATTATAATATAAGTTAATTATATAATATTCGAATAATAAACATTTGAAATGAATTACGTGGACCGTGAGAACAAAATGCATTTGTAGATTTATATTATTGAATAAAATAATAAGACTACTTTAAGATATATACTTTAGCATACAGCGACCAAATATTTTAAAAGAAATTGTCAAATCTAATTACCTACTCGTACATCTAATACTGACTTACTGCTAAGATTAGCTAGATAAGAAAGTAGAATAGGATGGTCACGAAGCTGGCAATCGCTGCGTTATTTTTCCAATATTTATACTAACCACTTATGTCCCAAAGGCCAAAATCACCCAGTGGAGCTTACATGAATCTTAAACGAGTATTGCGGGTGAAAGTCCGTTAACAACATAATTTTTTTCTGTTCTTATATTGTGTATAATCGAACAAAAACCATTGTGAAACTTACCTGTGTCGGATGATATTCTGCCACATGTATGTATACCTATCAAACCTCATTCGAGCAACTTGGCAGAATAAGTTCAGCCCTGAGCTTGTCGAACAGTGGCAGAGCAGTAAATTGTTACTTTTTATTAGAACCATGGTGAATAATAATAACGTAAAGCGTTAGTAATCTTTTCACTTTAAACAAACCAACTTTATACTAATATTTGTAATAACTAACTAATATTTTAGAATATTTTTAATAATGTTTCGCGTGTGATCGATTTATTAAATAAACAGTGCCATATTTCATTTTTATTAAAAATCGGTGCTGAAACGTTTGATTTTCATAATGGCTAAGCAATATTTACAATAGATACTATACCTCATTACAATAATAGACCACAGACAATTCAATTAATAAATTTAATTTGTAATTTTTGTGACAGATATTTTTAAGCTGTATTAAAAAGTGCTCATTGGTTCACATATAAATTAAGGAATCTCCTATTCGTAGATCTCAATGAAGCTAAAATTTACAGTCACAATATTTTAATTCTACATTCGTCTATATTTTATAATAAGGTTAATTGTAGAAACATATCATTCGTACGTAAAACAAAAAAATAAATGATTTTTAATTCTCCGAGAAAACATTAACCGTTTGTTTCTACATTAAATATAAAATCGCGTTAAGTTATTTTAAATCGAGTGATCGTTTGATTTGACTGATTATTATTATATTGATATTTTTGTGTTCTTTGATATTATGTAAGAATGTAGCACGATAGAAATAAATATATTGATTCGGAGTCGTTTGTTTTAATTCAAATCAAATTTTAAATAAAACCTTTTTTTGTGTTATTATGTCATCCCAATATAAATAGGAACGTCAGTGACATCGACCTGTCACTTGAAACCTGAAAAGTACGGTTTGCAAAAGAAATATTTTTAATAAATTTTCATTTTATTTGTCTATTTAATTAATTATGACGATTGTTTTATGATATCGTCACATTTGTACAAGTATTGGGATATTTAAGGCATAGTTCTTCAACTATAGAACTGAAGTGTGCAATGTTTATGTAAGGAGTGTGTGTATGTCTGTGTGTAGTATGCACATCGACATACGATGGCTCATGGCTATTTTCGAATGACAATAAAAAAAAATCGTGTGCTTCTACGAATGCATAGTAAAATGTTACATAAATAAAATCAAAACTGAATGATCAGTATTTATTTGAATAATGTCGTATGTGCATTTTGTACTTTGTAGCAAACGCATTTGTTTACGAATACCGTGTATTTATTATCGCGATACGTCAACTTGTTGAGAAACGAAGATAACCTCGAAACCGTGTATGTAATAATGGAAAAACATAATGGCCTCATACACGAAACGACTAAATCTTTTTGTTTCGTTAATAGCTGTAATCGAAATTAAAATTAGTTTTTGACATACTCGTCATCAACTACACACTTGATTTAGAAAGACCCGAGATTACAAATTAAAAAAAGATAAGTTTGCCTTTTTTCACTTCTTTATTTTAATAAATTAATATTCATAATTTGAATTTTATTTTTAAATCGTTTCTTTTTTGTCTATACAACCGCTTTACAAGTTTATAACAAAATATTAAAGGCTCCTGACTTAAGACATTTTTAAGAAAACAAAAGCTGGCAAGTCTCGTAACTTGGAAGGTGATGAAGAGCCACTGAACAAAATTCTAGGCCATCTATTTTTAAAAACCACTTATCTGAAAAAAATTTTTGCTCAGTAATGTTAAATACAATCTGTACTAATTTTATAGATACGAAAATCTCAGTTTGTCTGTCTGTATGCTTCGCTTCACGGCTAACCTTTCAATCAATAAAATTTAATTAAATTTGGTATAAAGCAAACTTCAACCCCAAGGAAAGACATTTTTAACCCCCTCTCAAAATTCGAGCGAAGCCGCGGGCCAAAACTAGTAATCAACCGATATGACGAACTACATAATCAAATTATAAAGGAACGGAAGCGGCAGGATACAGTTAGTATTTTTTTATACTTAAGAAAAACATTTTTGTATCAAATTGTTTAAAAATGGTAAAAATACTGTAACTGAAGTGAACTCCATCGATCACCCTGATCAAATTGTGTTGGGACGTTGTTTGAAGGGAATTGCCGTCTAATCCGTTTTAAAGACGAAGCTTGATACAATTTACAAAAGTTGAACGGTTATCGGATTTCATTTCCTTCAAATTTATTTTCACTTTAAATTTAAGATCTTATTTAATGCGAATATAACTTTAAGTAAAAAGCTTTGAATATTATTTAAATTTTGAATTTTAAATTTAAATTTCGAGTTTCATATTCACAACCTGTCAACTCAATAAAACTCTTGTTTATTTTTGAAAACAAGGAAATTAATAGATAGTGATAAATATCAACGGATTTAAATATTACTTACTGAACCTGCGGCTTTACCCGCAAAAAATTCACGTATATTTCCAAAACTTTACCTAAATCACCTAATAAGTTACCCCCCCATTTACCTCCTCAAGGAGTGAATTGAAGTAACCTATATCCTTCCACTGGGGAACAGAGATAGTTTGAATACTGTACTCAAACTATCTGTTCTAAATTTCATCTAAATCGGTTCAATGGTTTAAGCGTTTACGCATTTATAATAATATATGTATCAATTTTTAGTAATTATGAATGTAGGTAATTATAAAAATCTAATTTCTTAGATGTTATCATATGCTGATTACCGATGGAATTCAATTTAATTCCGAATTATGCATAATTAGTTTCTCGTATGATCGAATGTGGAAGGCTACGTTCGGTTTTTAGTAGTCATTCTTGACACAGATAATATGTACTCTGGCTAAGGTTTGTACGACTTGTTTATTCGACTTTTAAAAACTGCAAAACCATAAAGAATTTAATGAATAAAAAGGACCATCAAATTAAAAAAAAAATCTTGCATGTCGTAGTTTAATTATATTATGTAATACAGGTAGGCGAGCAAAGAGGCCATCTGGTGGTAAGAGGTCACCACCGCCCAAAGGCATTAGCTCTGTAAGAAATATTAAGATGTTATATCACGTATGCCTGCAGCTACACTTTACTTTCACCCTTCAAACCGGAACGGGCTTGCACAAAGCCCTAACTCAACAATAGCTGTAGAAAATTATTGTAATTTAAATATCGTCACGTCAGTTTTTATTATAGTTTTTGATTTCATATTTCAATTTGTAGTGATACATTGTAAACGCGTCGTGCAAATGACACGAAGCTTCGTTTAAATAGAGCAAGTGGCGACGATTTGCCGCCGTGTAAGGTTTTTTCAAATTTTAAATGGAATACATGACCTATTTAATAAAAAGGTATTTGTCGAAATCGACAGAAAATCATCATACATGAGATGCCTCGAGCTTTTGTCCTTTTCATTAGGTCGAGTTGGCCTAGTCATGATATGCATAAGAATAATTTATATCAACTAAACACTACTACTTTAGAAAATATCAAGATGCCGTATCGCTGATTCCTCGTATCATGTTTTATATAACAAGTGTTGATATACTATATACATATATGTATAGCATATTTTATTAGTAATTAATATATATGTTCCTTATACGACAACAATGAAATGTAAGAAATTTATTTAGTCACCTGCGCAGAGAATATTGCACAAAAATGTGTACAAACATTGGACCACCTTCAGTTTCTTCACTTTTAAAATATAATAATAAAGAGTAACTACTGAGTTTCTTGCCGGTCCTTCTAGATTGAATCTGCAATCCGAACCAATGGTAGCTTCACTTATTATGTTTGTTAAATGACGATTGAAAAGTACTTGTAAAAGCCTACTTCAATAAAGTTTATTTTCTTTTCTTCTATTCAGACTTTCAAACACACATACATTCAAACGTAAACCCTGCCAACTACTTCTTTGTCAACTTATCAGAAATTCAACAACGGTTTCAAAGAACTGCAGATTTAACTGCCTTTAAAGCTCATAAGTACATATTTTTGTATAAAATACCATTAACTAAATGGAATATAATTATTTTAAATATATTTTTAAACAGCTCAATTTATTATAAATCTGTTACAGCCTAACTGCTGTTTGATTGCATAATACATTTATAAAATAAGAGGTGAAGCACATTTTAATATCGTTCCAAGAATAAAAATGAACACTGACGTTAAATGAAATAATTTATGGCACAATGGCGTTTGGCAGCAAATAGTATGACAAGGGAAATTAGCGTCTATTAGTTACAAAATAAAGACTTGTTACGTTCGATGAGATTTCGTTTTACACATGTCCTTCATAACAATTGACAATTAGTTTAATGTTATGTTTGGTATAAACGAGAATGTGTACATCTGTTTCAATTACTCTATGTCGTGAATGCTTAATTAGAAGTTATTTATCCGACATGAAAATAACAGGTATATTTGAAATTTGTCAGGCTCGACTGCCTCGTTGGTATATTGTCTTGAAAGGCTGATCTCAAGGTAATGGGTTCAATTGCCGATAGTCTCGGATTATGAATGTGAGGGAATTGAGAGTGAGTTTACTAACACACTATCATACCTGCCAATCAGTCGGCTCAGTTAGGATTTAAAAATAGGCGCTGCGACGGAACACTATCATTATTATTTCGATTTAATGACAAAATTGAAGATTTTCTTTAATTAATATCGTTACATAATATCAATACTCAAATCAAGTTTATGACCGATAGAAATTAATTAGGTGTAATATTTTATTAACTTAAAAATTAGTTAGTGATACTGTAATTTGAATCGAATATACAATTATGAATATCTACATTATGATCTAATCAAACTGCGGTTATAATTACTGTTTCGATTTATGCTATATTTGTTTAAATTATATATTTTTTTAACAGGAAACTGGAAGGCATACAGAATAACAAAAAAAAAATGTTGCTTAGTTTTCTCAGAAGTCCCAAGAAATTTAAACAACATTTTATTAATAATATAGTCTGACTGACCTTTTAATTCGGAACACAACAATACAGTTGATGTTTGGCGGTAAATAACTGATAAGTCCATTATATAAACCGACATATAATATTTACATTAGTAATACCTATGTTAATAATATAAAGACATTTAGAAAAAAATATGGATGATTGTAGTAAATTTACCGGATATTCTTGCTCTCGATAATCAATGGTTACAATATTTAATTTACTTTTACAAAAAGAGCATTCTCTACAACAACAGAACATTTTAAAAGTTTATATTCGATATGGAGACATACCATCTCACTTATACTTTTAAATATACTTTTCATACATAAACACACCATAAACCTTTTAAATATTATGTTAATATAATATATTGAATATGACGTGTTAACGAAATGATAGATAACATTACTAATTATAGGAACTAATTAAGGTCATCTTTTAGTTTACGCGATAATAATCTTTCAGATTATTGATAATAAGTTGCAGAATATGTTATACAAAAACAAATGTACTTATTTTTTTAATGATTCTCATTATAAATTTTCACGTCGTTACTCGTTTTTGTAATTTATTCTTAACTTTAAGTTAAAATAACAAAAGTTTTTATCAATAAATCTTTGTAAAGATACATAAGTCTTTGATTGAAAAAAAGTATTTGATTGAAACAAAGTTTCATATGAAAATAAATATTCAATTATTGTATCCATAAAGGGGATTTAATTAAATAAAATATGATTTCAAAATATTTAGTTTTTCAAAAGTAACGTAATTTTTTTATTATCTTTTTTATAACAACCGAATCGCTGACCATTAAAGTTTTTATACATTTTCATTTCAATATCTTAAATTTTACATAAAGATGCCGTAAAATATATTTATATATAAGTAACAAGTATAATAAGAATATAATGTTTGCAAGCGTGAAAACTTGCTAAAAATGACAACTATCACAAAAAACTTCATACAACAAAACGATCGCCGAAGAACCAGTTTTTAGTGAATCAATTTGAGTTAGTCACGACAAATTGACCCCCACATCCAAATCTTAGTACTTACAGTCATCGGGTTCCTTACAAAATGACGTAATAATGCATAAAATATTCAATTCGAAAGCTGCTTGCGGAACCGTATCAAGTTACTTAATATTCTAACAAAGACAGGACTTAATTTCTTAAAAGCGTTACGAGACTTGGTGTAGGGTGTATTCTCGTCATGATATCATGCATGACGCTCGCCGAAGAGACGGAGAAGATACCGCTAGTTTTTTAGTGGGTATTCCGGTGTGCAGTAGGCATCCTGAGCACCGACGAGTACCACATATCGCGTCCCTCCCCTCGCTGTATGGAGGGAAACGCGTAAAGCGTTTTTCCAGAGAGAAAAAATAAAATAAGATGGCTCATTCTGATATATCTTTACTCAGGCAATTCAGAAATGTTAACGTCCAATGCGAGGTGGTTGTTTTTGAACTGAATATCAATTTTTGTTTCGGTCACAGCCGATACTTTATATGACTTTAGACACTCTTGCACTTGGCCAAAGAACAAGAATCACAAGTTTGTCATAGTTTTTCTACTTAGGTTTTTACGAAGAAATACTATATATTTTCGTTTCCATTTAAATTTCGGTAAAAATCAAGCTAATTTTAAAAAATGAAAATGCTTTTAATTTTTCATAATATTCTATGAATAATTAATTGGAAAATTCAAATGGGCATTTCTATACACACAAACTGTTCAAATAATCTAGTCACGTAATCACGGCTTAAAAATCAATAAGCGTAATTCGTGCACGCTAAATACGTCCCTAATATGTATTATAACAAGATATTTATTTGTTTGTATAATATTGTATATTGGTCAATACTTGGATCTTGATACGAGCCAGTTTACCAGTTTTCGTTAGACCTCGAACCGTCGCGTACGCATGTGTGATTATACAGAAATACGCGTGAGTGATTTACCGTTATACTTTGTAGATTTTTTTTGTACCGCTAAGTTCGTACACCCGTTTAATATAATATGTGATATTATTATACAGTATTTAGCCATAATTGGAAAGTTACGTTTAACGTTCTGGTTTTGTAATACATTAAGGTAAGTTTACTATATCGAAGTGATACTTTATATCGAAATGATTAGTTAATATATCTTTATTGGTTTTCATAAATAATTGTGCTTGTATTTAAGTATCCTTACTTATAAGTTTTAACGTTTGTGATGACAATTTTGAACTTGGACAATGATACAAATAAATTAATTTAATTTTTCTAGCGCGTAGCGACGAAAAACACAGATGAACTGTGGACCGGGTTCATAATGGTAATTTGTATTTTATAACGACATAGTAGAGCAGATCACCACGCCAATTCACGTTCGAGATGTGCAATACAAAACAACAAACAGTAGAGTTATTCTGTAAGAACACATTCGAAACTCACCTCGGAACACGACTGATATATATCAGAATATCTATAATAATTATTACATTTAAGGTTTATCCAATACGAACTTAAATATGTATCATTCGTATAAAATTGTCGGTTTTTACATTTCAAACGAGTTTTTTCTTACAGAGTATCAGACCGCGTCAAGTAAAACGTAATGTTGTTTTTCTTGACAACAAAAACAATATGGCTGTTAATAAGATAAGCGATATTTTATTACATAACAGTTTATGTCCTTTCATCTTCTAACTATTAAAATGTATATCTGGTAACATTGGCTTTATCCGATTGGCACTTAAATCAAGGTCCATTGGGAGTTAAGCTCAACAGCTTAGAACTAGTTATGGAAGTAACTTTTATATTTCAGCTCCTAGGCATCGAATCAATATAATATAAATATACAACATGCTTTATCAGAAGCGATTTATTCGCTTTAAATATTCTAACGTGAATGTTACGCGTCTATGTTACTTAGTCAGAACGTTACTTATAAACTTTCCTTAACGGGTATTTAATTTAATGATTTCTCTATTTTACATACAACAAAGAAAGACCCAACATTGCTTAACTAATCAGCTCTAAAGAACGTTCATAAAACGCGCAGCCAAGAGTTTTGGTGGCCCGCGTATCGAAGATTAAATTAATTTAGTCTTGGACAAATACAGATACAAAATAAAGAGTCATGCACAACCTGCAAAACTCAGACAATGGGATTCTTGCTAACACGTCTTTCGCTCCACGTCAATTATACGATTACCGGCTTGGCTGGCGGAAACCAGACTTCGCCGTATGAGGTGTCGTCATTGCAACGAATGTGCGTTCCCCGCATAGTTCCCTAGCTCTCTCTTTAAAGTCGATGTTCTAATTCTAGGTGCGCTACGAACTCTTCTCCGAGTTATAAGTCCTGATAGTAACCGAAACGAAAATATTTTTATGTTTTCTAAAGGCAATAAAACAATTTATTTTTTGAAAAAGTAACGTATGCTGTTCTTGCGTAGTACAATGGCCTCTTTTTAAATAAAGAATAATAATCTATGTTGTCTCTGAAATAAGCACGCTTTTCTTGTTCTTAGAAATCATAAAAATTATTATCCTATAATTGTTATACCTACATCTGCTCTACATAAATATTTCTAGTAATAAAATTAATATATTTTTTCAATCAATGTTAATCTTTGCAACTATTTAGATGCAAAATTAAAATATTTAATTTAAATAATAAGCGCATGACGTGTAAAAAATCGTAAAACTTTAACAAAGTTAAGAAATCGTGCAAAAACATGAACGGTACATACATTAATGACTGATGACGAACCGTTAATTTATAAATATCTTCGTGTTTTTACGTTAATCGTTTTTTATTGAATTGTTATAATCAAATAATTTTGTATCAACATCAAATTTTATAAGCTCTTTTGAATCTAAGCTTAATAATAATAATAATAATCTTTATTTGAAAAATAAAAGCATTACAGTAATTACACCAAGTCGCTTTTATCTACACTAATTACTTAACAAAAGAGATAAAATTTAGTAAAAATAAAATTTATAAAAAAAAAGTAAACAAAAATAAGCTTAAATCTATTTAGGAACTACAAAACATCTTTAAAATTCTGGAATATATAGAATTGTTTGAATATAGTATAAAAGGGATCACAAAATATGTCTACATCTCGACAACAAAGTAGGAAGTTATTTAAAAGTTTAACAGCCCTAGCAGTGGGGCTGTTGCTAGCGTGGGGAGAATGCCACATAGGTGGGTAACAAAATAATCTATGTTGCCGTCTTCCAACACCACGCATATATTGGTCGGGAACATACAAATATATGGATTCACGTACAGCAATGCTATCCACTCTATTCATTAGAATTAAGTAGTAAAATTTTATATGTGCGGATTCCCGCCTAAGCTGAAGTGTATCTAAACCAACCATACCTGACACAAACATAGAAGAATAGAGAAAAGGGTAGTATTCATATTTACGTTTAAATAAGTATCTACAAAATTTACGTTGAATTTTTTCTAGCATTATAGTGTACATTGCCTCGCGCGGACTCCAAACTATTGAATTATATTCTAATTTACTACGGCCATATGCATTATATAATTGTTCTATTACTTGGGTTGTTTAGGCATTCGTATGTCGTCCGAGTTACTTCCCTTAAATTTCCTAAAATTGACTTCGAAGCCATAAAATATGACGAAGCCACAATACAGCATTCAAATTATCAATACGTGCTGCCCTACATAAATTAAATTCACATTATTAACAAGCAATAAGCCTTACTTTGAAAAATAAAGCGAAGATATAAGTCTTGCTTACAAAACTATATTTAAAATCGCTACAATAAATACAAATATATACATAATTTTTAAGGCTTAGATAGGTTTTGTTTTGGCGGAATAAAAATTAGTCCAAGTCCGTCTCCAGAATTTCAATTGTCTATATCATATAACAAACAAATTTATTCCATTTTAAAACATAACGCGAAGTAACAATGAAACAGGACTGGGAATCGATATATACACTTATTGCATTTTTAACCCGTATTTTACTTCCCGTGATAGATATTAAAAAATAGTATCTGTAGTTTCAAAGTTATACAAATGATAATTTCAATTGAAGAAGGACGTTTTTTATGGTTAACGGGAGAAAAATGTTATAAGTATAAAACATATATATTATAATATTTCATCTCTAAAGGGGGTGAAATGATGTTAACTTTTTTGTATGGAATGTCTTATTTCATCTTTATCAAACTTGATACCTGGAACTTTCTTATATTCATAGAACTTCACCAATCTCTTTGTTTACATTAAACTTATTTCTTCGGCGGATTCACCTGAAACTCGGTAAAAATATATCTTAAAACTAATAAAAAGATACATGTCTCACCGAATACCAAATTCAGCGTCTTGCAGTGACTTATCAAAGTTTCGTAGGGAAGTTTACGTCAACGCTCTGGTATGAAGATTATGTACCCGTTTTTTTAATTCAGTGTGATTTTATTATGCTAACGAGTATAATATTATGGAGTTAGATGGCTGTATTAATATTTGAGGTACAAACATTACTATTCAAGTGCCAGTCTTCTTTGTTTACTTTTTTTCTAAAACGTTACTGTAAAATTTAATTTCAATATATACACGAGTAGGTACTTAGTATTCATCATATTAATACGAAGTTGTTAAGACTAATTTTATTATTATATCGTTTCATGTATCAATAAACATTGAACAACAGGTAATGATTATTAAAAGTTTAAGGGGAAAATGTTTACCAGTTTGCAGGTTTCGATAAAAATGTTTTCTTCCATTATTTCAATTATTTATTGATAACGCTTCTGTTTGATATATCTGATACAATATCACGCTTATAGAATCCGATTTTATGTAAATTGAAACGAAAGTCCGAAAGAAAATTTGGACGCGAAGATTATTTTCATAATTATAGGTATACTTTGATATACTCAAGGATTAGCGTAATTTTAATTTCAACTCGATGTGTAACTTAATCCGATCCAATTGTTTAACATTGATACCAAGGTAAATAAATATGTTCATATACGTTATTCGAATTTGACAGACGAATCACGTCGAAAACATACCGTAGCTTTTACTGATATTCTTTAAAATATACATTGTGGAAAACTGGTAAGACTCTTTGAAAAGAAGATCGATCCAGAACTCATTTCACTACGTTGCCTCTTGACAGGTTTCAGAATACTTACCTAATACGGGTTCAGTAGATCCTGCGGATTGGTGATACCGTTCATTTTATGTAAATAAAATTATAGCCTCATAAATATGCAGAAATTTAACATCTATGCGTAACATCTTTTATTCAATATAGAACAATTAATCAATTAATTATGATATGGCTATACTTTTGAAAAACAAAATCAATTGTATCAAACAACTTAATAATAGGTATTATACAACTAAATTCTTATATTTGTACTATTGGAAAAGAAAATGATAATATTTCAATCGTCTATGTTACGTATATTCGAGTTTTAGTTAGTTCAAAAACTTAAGACTAATTTGTATTTATAATACAATATAATTTAATTTATTATCTACGTACCTATTTCATATGATGTAGGTATATATTCTACAACATTTTCTTTGCCTCTCAGCTCTTAGATTAAAATACTTATCCTTTTTTGCAAAAAAGTATGTAAGGTATTACAAATGCGAAACATAAACTAAAAAACAATAATAAGAATCTATAACTAAGTCAACGCACATCCGTATTTTCTCTGAACAATGGACTGTTTATTCAACGAATAAATAATTTACATAGAGTTATTGTACGTGAAAATTAAGTTAATTTTAACTTCACTATCGATGCACAAATATGTTGTTTTATTTTAAGATACCTACGTTAAATATAAAAGTTTTTTTTCAAAACCAACTTTTTTTATATTTGCAATTCAAGAGATATTTGCTATCTTTAATTTGTATTTTTTTTTTATTTTATTGTGCCTGCATAATCTTATTACCAGACAGTATCACAATTTAAGTTTAAGGATTAAATATTTTTTTATCTAGTATTCATATTCAATATATATAATTTGCATCTTGTATATTAATTTCTTTAATATTCTTTAGATACTATCTTAAGCTGGCACCAATAATGAAGAAAGTGGGCACTGTTCCCACAGGGAAAAGCGGAGCCGGTGGCCATATCGGAAAAAGCACTCCAAAATTGGGCTCCGCTTTATCCTCCGGTGGCAAGCTACCGTCCGTTCCGTCTACTTCTCCTAAAAATGTTGTATCATCATCTTATCAGCCATCAAGAAATAATAAATCGTCAACTTTTGGTATAATATGGTTACCGGGTAAAAGACGAAATAAGCATAAGGAATTGGTTTATAATTCCCACAAAAATGAACGTTCTGGTGACAGAGCGCCATCTATGTACAATTTGTAAGTATACTTATATTATGTTTCTGTGACTTGATAGCAATTTTGTAAAATAAAAATCATTTAATGGAATAATATAACATTAAATAAAATTTTTATTATAAAACTGCAATACATAAAAACTATACAAAATGTATTTTTATAAATTTATTTGAACTGGTAGCACTGCTTTGAAATGAAGATGAAGGTCACGTCTCGGTGGCAGCTTGTTTGAAAGGCAAAAGCTAAATTGAAAGAAGTAGAAGTAGGTACAATACAAAAGTTTCAAAATAAGTTTCTATTTGCTATTTTATGAAAATAAGGTTCGAAATTGAATTAAAGTGTTTATATTATTCGATTAAGTATTAGTCTTATTCATTTATTTAACTATTTAAAAATATCTTCCCTTTGTTATTCATTGTTTCATTTATAATTACAAATCAAAACAAAACCTCTTTGGCGAGTTTGTGTTTGTCACGAAGCAAAATGCAAGAAAACAACAATTTTGAAACAATCATAAGCAAATGGCGTCGTTTATCAGTTGTGGAGCAAATAGAACAGAAAGAATCGGTCGCCTTAGCGAGGTGAATTGACTAACAATGCAGTAATATGATTACTTTTGTAGTTTTCGTCAGTGAATATTGTTTACAATTTTTTATTGCCCAGTGTCACTTACGAGGCGAAATTGTATCTGCTCCCGAGATGCATTCGTGAATCGTTACGGACGAATATTAGAATTTTGTTCATGCAAATTCGATATATTTTTTTATTTACATTCTTCATAACTTTTTCAAGCATGTCGGGAGATTCGTCTAGCCAGCAGACGCATTTGAAGAAGAAAGAAGAAGAATCAGATCTATTGGTACCTCAACATAGTGGCCATATTCCAGTAACTGTTGCGGGTGCAGGGGTTGCAGTAGCATCAGAACTTCCATCTGATATTATGAGCACAAATTCAGAGGAGAGGCAAGAATTTATTAAGAGTGATAAAGAAGTGAGCAAGTTTTCAATATGTTGCTTTAATTCATTATAGTCAAATTTCTTGGAGTTTTGTGCAGTATATATAATAATAATTATTATATAATATAATGAATAAATATTCATGTTCGAAAATTTTAAACTATATATATATATGTATTTATCTATAAATAAAACTACCAATAAATTATTCATTTTAAAATATAAATTTGTTATAACATATTTTGAACTGTCCATTAAAAAATATGTATTTATTTCAGGATGCAGCTGGAGACGCTAATGATAATGACAAGAAGTTAGATAAAGATTACCTTGAAAACAATGATATGGACAAAAGATCTTCAAACACAAAGACAGAAAAAGACAAATTAGGTGATAATGTAGATAGTGTGTTTCTTAGATCCCCACCACCTCATAAGACTCGGTCTACAGCCTCCACTGTTGAGGAAGAAGACTGTGGAATTAAATGCCTATATTACACATTGCAATGTTGCGATTGTGTGCTCATGTAAGCTGCCACTAGATTAGTTATTTCTATCATATATATGTATAAGGGGTATATCTTGAAATGATGGATAATCTTTAAATTAATTTATTCATTATACTTTTAAACTACATTCCACAAGAATTAATAACATTGCACAATGAACTACTCTGCAATCAAACAAAGATGATTGTTGATTGGATGACAAAGATAGTTATTATAATAATTTGTAATGTACATATATTAATTCTTAAATTTGTGGAAATTTTCACTGTAGATCATGATTCGTCGTCATATACATATGTATAATTTACTGTATAATTAAAAATACCATTAGATTATAATCTATCTTGTGAAATTGTAAACTTTTGAAAGAATGAACTGAAATTTACTGCTTATAATTTAACGCATTACTTCTCGGTAGATTGTAAACCGAAGCTCATTAAAGTTAAATTACAAAAACTCGTAACCTAATATCACCAGTATCATAAACTATCGAAATTTTCAAACTGCCGAAATATTGTGATCACCATTCACAATATTTCGGCAGTTTAGAATCTTGCGAGATAGATTACCATCTAATGGTATGTACATTTTTATGGTGATATATATATACACTTCTCATTTAGTGAGACTAAACAGTGACTTGGAATAAGTTATTAGATGTAACTCAATTAAGTTAAGTTCTGAAAAATACAGAGATTGGATGAGGAAAGACAGTAACTCCGTACTGACACAACTTTTCTTATTGCTTTCAACTTGAATGTTCTTTCTTATTATTAAAATTTGCCATTTGTTAATATAATCTTGCACAGCATATCAACGATTAACAAGACATAAATAAACTATATTAATTTTGATATATATAATTATGCATTTGTATGAACTTTGAGATTAAGCTCTGTTTTTATATTTATTTTTGTACCAAAACATGAATATTTTCAAGGAAAGTAACTTTTGATTTTAGCATTAGATCACTGACATTCCAACTAAAACCTCAATTTTTGTGATAAGTATTATATATTTTTGTATTTAACTTTATGTAGTGTTTAGTATTAAACTTGTCAATCCTTACTTGGATCGACACATTTCAGTGTAAGGTGCTGAAAAATTTGTTACTTGATTATTCAATTATTACTTTTAATTATTCATACATTCATGATGAGTTTGGTTTACAATTAACTTTACCAAAACAGCAATTGAATCTCACCAGTCTCCGTCCACTTTTGGAGTCTGTCACTTGGTAAGGAATAAAGTATTATATATTTTTATAGATGTACACATTTTGTACCGATAAATAAACATATGGAAAATTTACAGGTGGTTTTTTTTCAAATAAATCAACAACTTTAAAACAAGAAGCTTATAATAAAAACTTTATTCAGACAAAGTGCAGGTTAAAAATATAAAGAAAATAAAACTGTAAATGAATTTACAAAGGTTATGAATAACCGATCAACAGTAACTATAAATTTAAGAAAAATGAACAAAAAGCAATGACATACAGTAGTAAAATAAGGATAAGACACTGAAGGATATTTTTTTGTTTCATACAACCCACGTTGATTAATCACATGACGCATATATTTTAAGTTTTTGTGGATACTTAAATGAAAACAAATTATATAATTACTCTATTACAGACTGTGATATAATGCATAGATAGACAGGTTGAAGTAAAAAGAGTATATTGTAGTGGATTACCTTTATAATTATGTAGCTTTTAAATAATTTCGGGTACAAGGCTGTTCCATTACATGACCCACACCTTATCATTTAATAATAGTGTTGTAATAATCGCAAATGTTGAAATAATTCCATCTCGGAATGTACACTCATTCATAAAATATTATTTCATAAAAAGTTACAAATTAACTACTATTGTTTTTTATTGCTTTTTATATAATACTTGATACAGTAATTTTATAAAAATTTGGCAAATATGAATTGCTATAAATTTATTGACACAACCATAAAAAAAAAACATTTTGTCAAAAACGGTTAATATTGTAAATGGGCTATAAAACCATTACAACAAGGTCCTCGTGTAAAGTATCCAATTTTATATTACAACCATACAAATCTTTGTAATATACATACATACGTTATGTTTAAAAGTTCACAAATGCTTGTACATGATAAAGATTCTCATGAGAAGAATCTCTGTTTTCAAGGTTACATTACATCTTGGAACGTGAGAGTTGCTAGTCATAGACAACACGCAAATGTCTGTGTCCATAGGAAACCTATAGGACATAATATGCACAGATTGCAATAACTAATGAGTTAAAATGCCTTCATTGATTATTTCTCTCAAGGCGTAATATTGCCGTTAGTAAAATTTTAAATTTTTTTTTTTTTGACTATTCATAGACATCAAATAACAATGTCAAACCCTGTCCCATACAGTATACTCCATGTCCATCCAATGTCAAATACACAGCTTAAAAATTTCACAAATAGAATTTAAAGTAAAATGTAAGACAAATAAAATTTACTAAGAAGTGTACGAGAACGAAGCTCAAAGGGAAGTAATACAACCTTTGACATTATAGTGTAGTGCGTTTCATATATTATCTTAAAAACTGCTTTGAGTGTACTGTCTACGTGTACGTATTGAAGGATATTAAAAACACTGTGAACATTCCCTTGAGCCTTAATACACAAGAAATACACCCATTGAATAATAATAATAAGTAAAACGATATTGACAGTTTAAATTGACTTACTAAGATATACTTAAGAACAAATATAAACGAACTAGATTTTTTTGGTAACTTATTATTACTTTATCTATTTTTTTTATAAATTATCTAAAAGATATATAATAGCAGACTTAGGCCAAAATACTCGTATATATAAAAATTAAAATATCCATTTTTTGGTATAATATCAATGCATCATGCAATATTTTTTTAATTTTAAAAAATATATGTATACCTACCTAAACATGTCGAATAAAACGAAATTTTTGCTTAATAATTATAATTTTGTCCGAAATTGTACTAAATGCAATATTTAAAAAAAAATGCAATAAAATACAAAATATTGCACAAACAAAATATACAGATAAACAATACCAAATTATTAAATCTAATATGATCTATCTAAGTAATAACTTGGGAAATAAAAACGATAATATTTAGATTAACACCTATTTACCACAACGTCAAATGTATATGAAGTATATAAGAAAAATTGTAATATTTTAACATTATTTGAGATCGGCTTGAAGAGCCCTATATATAAGCAAATATTGAAAATGTTCAGTGTGTATATATTTGTTGTGATGCTGTTGTACACAATACTTAAACTAATCTGTTTTCACAGTACTGAGAAGCTATCTCTTTCACATTTATATGTAGAGTTCAGTAGCAAATCTGTTAGAGCGGCCTGGGGACCAACTAATGAACATGTCTCATAGTCATGTAACATGTCATGTATACAATGATATTTAAAATTTTCAGAAATAAATCCCAGGCATATTATTATACAACATTCTGAAAATTTTCAATAATTGAGTCTTATCAGAATATTAATATTGAATACATGAATATATCCTTATGATAAATAGACACCAATTTAATAGTTAACACTTATTAGTTCTGTGCGTATTATAAAATCGCATAAAGTTGTATTTTCTAGTTTATTGTTATAAATGTTAGAGTCAGAAATCTTTCCGGGTTTAAAACACTGAGTGGCAACAAATGTGACAGAAACTTTTTCAAGGAAAAAAGGAACTTTCACGAGAGATAGACTGGATGTTTTTATCCAAATGGCATGCTATGTGCAATTTTGACCAGAAAATGTTCTGCCTATAACATTAGTATATAATTATATATTTACGTACTATATGAAACCTGTTATATATTGACTATGGAATTGAGATATCGAATTAAATAAATATTGCATTGTTAAGATACTAGGAACATATATTTACATATTAATATTCGTATAAAATAAGCTAAGCTCATTAATGGGTGGCATACTTCGAGATCGAATCTCTTATATAAAAAGAATTTTATTAATTATAAATAATTCAGTGTTTCGCTTACTCTAAATCTTAAAATGACTGTTTCGAAAATTAAATCATATATACAAACGATAAAGGGATTTTTATTTTTTGCGATTGATTTTGTAAGCTTTTTTTAATTTTATTTTGATAAGTATAATAAAATTGAAAAAAAAATCACTAGATTCACTAGATAAAAAATTCAGACTTATATATTATTGTTATAAAATGCCAATTACACTAAATATATATATATGAATAGTACTGGCATAGTTAAAATTATATCTAAGCTGTGAATATGCTAACATTATGACAAAATTAGTAATAATAATTTAAAAAAGTTAGTTGTGAGGATAGTGTAACTGAATATATGTATTGTAAATATTATAAATATATATATTAAACTAATATACCGAAATATTCTTAATGTTTTATTAAGAATAAAACATGCGAAGATTACGAGCGCCGAAATGTATCAAAACAAAAAATACAACACGGTGATCATAGTTTTAATTAATTAGGTGACAGCTAATTCTACCTTTTCGTGCAGTTTTAATACATTTCAGCGCTCAGTACTCATTTACATTGATCCACCTCAATAGAAAAGTTAAAATAAAACGAAATGCAATCCAGCTAATTAAAGTAATCGTTTTAAATTTTTTATATTGAATAGTATTATTTAGTAAGTACTTGGAATTCGAAGTAACTTCTTATGGCATCTCATGAAGAATACTTTTAAGCCATACAGATGTTTGCTGTGTTCTATACTGAACTTTTATTTAAAATTTGTACGAATTATATAGTAATGGACTAAATTAAGTTTAAGACCACTCTTTATATCGTAAGCCATTTTTACGAAGAAAGATTTTAATTAAAATGTTAGACGAGACAATTACCCAATTACTGAGCTATCAGGACCCCTATTCTATTGTAAGCATCGATTACTGACGACATCTACTATTTACGTATAATAAATTTGATTAGCTATATTTTTTATTACGACAAATTGTGATTAAAGTTTATAATAAATTAAGTTTTAGTTTTTCGAAAATTATTTTTAAATCTGAATCACATAAACGGTAATCACGAATAATAACTGTTAACACTGACTACATCTACATACACTTAAGATGTTCCCTTGAAATCCTGTACATTTCAAATGGGTCCCGGATGTTTCTACACTAGTTCTTGTGTACGGGCAATGGATGAGCCTCGGAATTGATGACGTATTTGTTCAGGTCGATGATGTACCTGTCTTCACTGAACAGCAGGTAAAGATACTTGAGGGTTTCAGACATAAAGAAGGATTCCATCATGTCCCTTGGTATAGGTTTCTCTGATTTCACGTTCGCAAGGGATGTGTAGCCGTTGGTTACTTTGGCATATTTCTCGAAACCCTGAAATTTTTAATATAATAATAAAAGATAAATAAAACAATCGATTTAATAGAATTTTTAAGAAGGCTTTATTCTTCCAGTCCAGTCAAGTCGGCCCGAAAATCGATCCCGATTAGTTTTATGGTTAAAATAGCTCAGAAAAAACTTGTGAATCTTGCAAATATCTACAAAAGTTTTCCTTTTACCTCTAAGGATCACTATATCTAATAAAAAGCGATTCTAACATTTACTTAAATTTTATTTCCCAGTATATGCATGACTATGCTGCCTGGGTACATCGTTAGACGCATAATATAAGTAAAATTATAAGTCTGCGAAACTAATACTTTAATATTGAATCTTAATTCTGGGAATATGAACTGAAAGGAAACCTAATAGAATGAGGGATCATTCTATTTTACTTTGAATTTGCAATATTTGTCTGGGCTTTTAAGGTTTAATTGTCAAAGGCAGACGTATCCTAATGTTGAACCTTCTTCAGACGAAGATCCTAACATCAATGACGAAACAACTGTTGTATCGCTGTTGAAACAGCTTTGCCGTTGGGCGTGTTCGATTGGCTAAGTGTGAGTGCCAGTGTGTGATTGGTCGAAGTCTATCTGGATGCGAAACACGGTTAGAGCCTTTGACTACCTGAAGGAAGTCATGGGCCCCAGTAGAGTCCCACATAAAAGACCGCCTCCCCCTGAGATGAAACATTCGTCACAGGGGATGCGATGGGGATTCGGCGATGCTAATAATTAACGACAAGTAACAATTGGCGTTCCCACGATTTTCAAATAGTCACTCAAGTTGAGTTTACTCAGTTTTCCTTAGTTTACGATAGATCGAAAAATATCGATCAAAAAGCAGACCTCGGATATACTTTTTTCCAGGGGAAATCATCGAAAGGTCTATGTTGGACGTCCTAAATAGGGATCATGGTATCATCATAATAAAGGTACCAGTAAGGTACTACGAAGTGTGGTCATCTATTGCAGGCTAGGTAAAGAACCTTCATGCAATACTTTACAAACCCAATATTCAATGAGTTCGCGGTGAATTGATCGTCGAGAATAAATGTTAGGATAAATCCAATAGCCTGTACGGTAGCCAGTATATAACGTAATATACGTTAGAGATCAGCCATCATGACATCAGAGAAAAACATAAAACCAACCAACTGGGAATTGGAGAAATGATCTCAAAACACGTAAGTTACTAGACTACTGATGAGACACTAGACGCACTCAGATAATGTGGGTTTGCCAATAAAATAGCCATCCCACGGTAAACACTACACAGAAAATGTCACTAAGCTTAAGGAGATGTGACTCATCTCCGCAAATACAAGACATTCTTGTTTGAGTTGGTCCTTGAAATTTTTGACTTCCTTAAGGAGATACATGTCTCCTTAATGTTGCATAAAGGTTGCGGTTCCAATCAGCCTCGTCCCAATTTGCCAACTCATAAAACGCCTTGGCCTTTGACCTTAGTTCTGTTTTAATCCGAGCAAGTCAGCTACAACACCCTTTCTCTAACATCTTATGAATTTTGGCGTTTCTGATCAAGACGCGTCGGATGCCGTTCCAAGGTGTAGTATTGGTACATCCAAGATACTACAAGAGATGAGATGAAAGGAGACATTGAACTCTTCAATTTAAAAACCGATGTTAATAGGCATAATGAGCATAACAGTGATCGTCTAAATGTTTTAAGCATCCATTTTTCCTGCCCAAACCTGCCCATATCTGATGTATTTGGCACGAATCTCTATTAAAATGGCAAAAAGAAAACTTAGTTTTCATGTCTAAAAGACCTTCACAAGACATGTCTTTCTATGTGTTCCCAATTATCGTACACACACAAAGAACCTACATCCCTGATCTCTGAGTCACACAAATAGCCATTAAGGAAAAGAAGTTGATTGAAAGGAATTTGTCTTACCAAGCAACACCTACCGAGGCACTCCTCTAAACGTTATGTACAGTCACACAATGGGTCCTCTATTCTCGACAGAAAAGGGTGTAATCAAAGAAACCAACAAAAACAGTCTCTTCAACATCGGCACTCAACAGTTCCTCAAGCGACCCATGAAAGTAAACTTGCAAATATCCACTAGTATGGGAAATAAAACGGTCAAGCGGGCAGCTTAAGACGCGTTGGGAAAACTGAGGATGATGATAGTAAAACAAAAATTATTTCAAGGACTATTGGGCTTACTTCCTAAAACTTGCGAATGATTAAGATGACAGCATCCTGACTTGCCTAGGAATATTTATTTTTAACTACACCTTAAAAATTTAAAAAGTAAACACAAGAATAGCTTTAAAAGTCAAAATTGTTATTTTAAAGAAGTTAGACAATGGTGGAACATGTGCAATTTGGCAAAAATCTACTTGGTGGTAGGGCTTTGTGCATGCCCGTCTGGGTAGGTACCACCCACTCATCAGATGTTCTACCGTAAAACAGCAGTACTCAGTATTGTTGTGTTCCGGTTTGAAGGAAAGGTAGGAAGGAAGCCAGTGTAACTATAGGCACAAGGGACATAACATCTTAGTTCCCAAGGTTGGTGGCGCATTGGTGATGTAAGGAATGGTTAATATTTCTTGCAGCGCCATTGTCTATGGGCGGTGACCACTTATCATCAGGTAGCCCATTTGCTCGTCCGCCTACCGATAACTAAAAAAAAAAGATTATTCAGTTGGGAGTGCCACTATACACTATCTTAAGGAAAAAAAAGCAAAAGATAGTGGACCACGTGAAGACGATGGCATTTGGACCAGGAAAGCGTAAAACATTAGGAGTTGGTGATTGGCCAAAGATGGAAAACCCTGAAAAACATGTGGTTCCTATTACAGAGTTCTATACATACTCATGTATCTAGAGAAATTCTGAAAGTAAAAGCTATCGAATTTTATAAAATAATTACCAAAAAAGGCGATTTTTGTGCCAATGATGGGTGGTTGGATAAATTTAAAAAACGATTTAGTATTCATCTGTTCACCATATCGGGTTAAAAATTGTCAACCGACGAAACTGCAGTGCAGTCATTTATCCAGTATTTTTAAGACAAAGTATAAGAACTCTTGTTCCTGACCAGATCTATAATGCAAATGCAATGCAAAAAATCCCAGACTTTCGAGAACATTTGTTTACCAGTCTAATACAAGAACCAATCTAAAAGTTGGGTCACGAGAGAGAATGGTTTCATAATGACTTCGATCCAGAATTGAAGAAGTTTATGAAAAGATCGAAATTGCCCATAAAAGCTTTTCTTGTACCGATAAAGCTCCAGGTCACCCAAATAAACAAGAACTTAGCGAGAGACTAGAACGCCTATGTTCTCGAAGGGAGTCGCACTAATCTTTGCCAATTCTGCCAATGTATTCCGACTTCGCCTTAGCGATAGCGTTTTGGAAGAACCAAAGGCAAAGTTGTCTTTCTTTATTGCAGCCGATGGGGCAAAATGTTATCCAGAAAATGATCTTGTATAATAATAAATTGCTCATTCATACTCAGGATGGGGACTTTATGCAGAGCCTCGAAGACGACTGATTTTTAAAGGATTGCTTGCAGAATTTATTAGAAAGAGGAAACAGAATAAATTGTGGCAGATGAAGAAATAAGTAAAGCCGTATAAAACGAAGATGGCCTATAAGAAGTATTGGAGCACCGACCACTACAACTGTAAAAGTAAAACCAGATTTACATATTTTATTGCATTTAATTTTGTCAATAACTGCATAAAATGAGCTGAAGAAAACGTGCATCCGCAAAAGATATTATAATTCTTCGAAATATGCGGGAAATGGTTTTTAAACAAAGAGATTATACCGTTTCAGTAATCCAGATATGATCATTATAATGCAGCCTCAATAAAGAACATTTCAAAAGTTAATCGAAACAATTTAGAATATTCACCGAAAGCACGTACAATATTTTTGTGGAAACCTATTCACTGGCAGAGATATACTTGAGCAGACAAATGGGCCGTTATTGCTTTCATCGCCCCAAAATATTGAGGCGCACTTATATATTTTCACTCCAAGAAGCAGTTCTTTGTTATCACCGACTATTCTATGATATCAAGATGTCTCAGAGTGTGCTTTGTTGCACAAAAAGTTTGTTATCTTAAGCTAGTTGAAGTATTGTTTTACACCCTGACATCTTCTGAATTTATATAATTTGGTACAGCACACAAACCCGTCGTGAACTTTTCACCTAGACAGATTTTGAGTCTATACAAGTCCCAGGTTTTGTATGGACACATTAAATATGAGTACGCCGTATATCTGCTTAGGTGATAGAAGTAGTTGACTAACGATTTTACACTAAAGAGAAAGTGCACAAGAGCTACGATATTTTATACCACCATCACTTCAATAAAGACCAACCATAAGAATCGCTATACACGTGGGAGATAATAATTTTTAATCAAGTTCCGATCTTATAATACGGTTGTGCTATTGACTCAAAAGGACAAGTTGCTATAAAAAGGCTCGACAGATGACAACAGATCAGAAGTGGTTCAGTGTTGAACACAACACAATCAGTATTCTGAACTGTTTTTTTTGGTGATTAACCCAGGTGAGCGTATCTTTGTACTTATTGTGTAATTAAACTCAATTATTCTATATATATCGAATTCATTGTAATTAGCGTTTAAGAATAAGTATAATTTATTGTTATTGTTTTAAATATGCATTGTTTACTTATAAATTGGTTTTACTATTTATTTTGTCACCCGTTCTCCGACATACAAACTCTTTGATTATGTCAAGCTATAAGCCTACGCTTCACGCTTTTAAAAACGGCGCCTGCACATTGTCTGCGTGCATTAATAAATATAATCTAACATGTATTTATTTTACTGTTTTAATTCTTACAATAGTCATCTAAAGCGCGCCGATAATTTAACGTGGAAGAGTGCAATTGTGAGTAAATATGTCTAAAAACACATTCACGAGGATATTTAAAAAACAAATACCTGATAAATCTGCCATCCCCAGTCCTGGTAAGTCGTATTACCAGTTAATTGGTACATGTACCACAGACTCTCGACGAATTCCGGCCGTAAAAGACTATGTGCATCTGCTGTCTTTGTGTACATATCATCAGTTGCACTAACCTGGAAATTAAAAAAAAGGGCGTTAAAAGTCTTTATAAGCTGTGATGGAGTCTTTCTTAACAACTTAGGCTACTAAAAAAGTTTTAATTAAAATTGGACACAAACTACATCTTATAGAAAGAGTTTTTATATATTCAATAAAATAAATCTTCTAGAATCTTCTCTAAATCTAAGTCTTATCTTACCCGATAATTGAATATAGTAACGCATTGCAACGAATACCGGGCATATAAAGTCTAGAAAGTATTTGAAGGCAGTAATGGATAAAAAGTGGTGGAACTACGGATCCTTATTCGGAGTTAATAACAAAAAAATGGTGCTCTGTATCAAAATAAATAAAAAAAAATAATGAAGAAATTCAATTGAAATATAGGCATAAAACACAAATTAAATCTTTTATATCTTACGAAATGATGCATTCAAACAAATATCAAAGCATAATTACCATGTTAAAGTGTGTTATCTCTGGTGCCAAGAAAGTAGGATGAGCTGCATAGGTCAAGTAGCAAGTATACAGTAGTTCTTCGGCCATTGTCATGTGCCAACCGGGTAGGCCATTGGCATGACCTAGTGCCAGAGTTCCAGGTAAGAAGCAGGTAAGATGATCCATTTTAGGATTGAATGCCTGAAATAACATATTCCGGTAATTTTCCTTATTATAGTTTGTGGTGTATTCTAAAAATATTGATAATATTCGATTGAAGTCGATAAGATTGAAATTATTTGTCTCCAATGTCTCAATAGGATACCAATCAACTTTAAGCATTTTTTCAGTTTACTAAATCTAACTTTGTGCATAATTTTGAAAAACTGGCAGTTCGTACATAAATAACTCATAAAATTCTTTAGAAAACTGCTTTATCATTTCTGACATTTGTTGCTTAAAGCAGGAAAAGAGAAAGAAGTCGTTGAGAGCAAAATCTGGAAAATTATGCTCTGGTAGTTCAAGTAGGTAACTCAATAGCTGCTTCTCAAAATTTTATGCAACAATTATTGAAATTTCAGCTTTGTGTTGTCCCTTGAAACGGCATACAGATAGCATATGTAATCATACAATCCCTTATTTGATTGCGTAGTAAGCCTGTAATTTATAGTGACTCGGTGTTTTACTATAACAATTCCCTCAAAATCCCAAGACGTTATTATCCTTTGTGTAGGAATTTTAGATTAATACTTTGCGGTAATTGGAAGGGAATACCAAGAAAATGAAAGAGTTCATGGTAAGACCTGCCAGTTGACCCGTAGCGATTCATAAAAGGAAAGTTCTTAGTTTTGATCACAATGACAATTTTAACTTGGTATCAATAAAATATATATATTATATAGAAACTTACCTCGGAGCCAGACGCCAGTTCGCCAATGAATAATCGTTTGTTGGGTGAAGACCGCTTTGCTAAATATTCTCTAACACCTTCTATGGCGGTCACGTAGTCATCAAGTAAACTAAAAAAAAATTATATTACAATTGTATTGTCGTCTTTAAATTATTCTTTAGATAAACTGACAATTTCTTTGATGGACAAATATTACAGAAATATGTAATAGGATATAATAATAGGATCTTAATGAAACAGCAATTATGAATAAATAAATATTCTACACATGAATTTCTGTTTCGCGTGATCTTGTCGTAGACCCTTAAAAGAACATTTCTTACCACCACACTCCATTTGGAGTCTGATAAAATAGATTCATATTTTGGTTGGAAAAGATCACACGTGAAACGCGCTACTTTTAATTCCTGTTCTGATATTGCAACGTTAACAAGGACGACATTGAAGTATAATAAGTTCAAGCCCAAGTGGACAGGCTGCAACCTTTGGGTTACAGCCGAATGGGCGCGTCCGTGGATTTAATAATCAGTTGCTTAAAACCGGCATAAAGTGGCAAAGCTGTCACGTTTTACTTGGTATGTGAGTCCAGGTGCAAAATTTATTGGTTTAAATTACAAAGAAAGAAATCTTTGCCTGAGCATTTTAAGACCTAGAGAATATCTTATATAGTCGGTTACTCAGGACTTTCACCACTTTTGCAACATAACCGATTATTACCGAGGCGGGAAAGCATAAGTGTATTTTGCAGCGAGAAAAGTTAATTAAGTCTGTGAGCTCACAGGCTTAATTAACTTAATATGACTGTCTGTCCCAAGTCACATTTTAAATTTCAAGTAACTACCATCAAACACAAATATTTTGTATTGATTTTCTAAATGTAAACATTTAGAACAATCCTTCACGTTAACTTCATTTAACGAAATAAATAATGGAACTCTTATTATATTTTTGTTTCATCATAAATTATTTATTATTTATTTATTAGGAACCATAACTAAATAATGTACAGACATGTATATATCATAACTTATGAATAATATTACAATTTGTACGTACTTAATCTATGAGTACAAGACGCTAGTGTCTTCTACTCTCTTATACGAATATAAAGTGACATACTAATACGTATATAGTAACATTTTATATAAGCATATAAATAGTCTGTTGTCGGTAGTAATGAGTTTATGACAACAAAAGAGTTGTAATTATCTTTTCTTCATCTACCGAATTATTTGTAATTTATTCGGTTTCACTCAACAAAATAAATGTTTAGATATAAAAAAAATTGGTTTCATGTAAATGATTACTATTCATATTAATTTACAAAAATAAAAACCCACAAATATATTCACTTTTTTTTTTATTTCAGAAGTGAAAAATGACGAAATTGAGAATGATGAAAGTGGAAATTACGTTTTTTTTTTAAATGACGACATTTGAGATATTTATTTCTATTATGTATGCTTTTGCGTGTATTTATGAATACTTTATAAAATCATTCTTTGAATATTGGTACTTTGTTTATTTATGTTTTATATATTTAAATGAAATATGTATTTAAATGAAGTATAAGGTAAAGATTTTTTTATATATATGTATTTTACGTCACAATTACTAAATACTTTTAATTTTTTTTATAGTTCTGTGTGTGTGTCCTATTAAGCCATGATGTGCGTATTTTATTACAAAATTAAACACTATACAATTATGATAAGGCAATAATCAAGGTGAAAATTTCCTACGTGTTAATTAAATATTTTTTCAATATTTCAAATAATTTTAAAATTAGTGTTATACTCACTAATTAATAGTCTTTCCGGTCTGCAACCATTGTTTCAGTAGGTATTCGTAGTAGCTGTCTCCTCTAGCACCGAGGGTGATTGTGGCATGGGGTAAAAAGTGACCGGTATTTGGATTTATGAATATCGGTACGAGACCGCGCTTCTTCGGTAACTGGTGAATTTTCTCTGATACTGCCGTGGCTGCATCCTGTATTAAAAATGTTTCAAGACTTAGTTAATAGTAGACGTTATACAATAGAAAAAAAATCTTGAGTTCGATGACAGTAATTCAAGGTTGAATTTGAGTGTACGCCGCACTCAAAACTAACAATCGCGAGTGCCGCTATTGGAAAAAAAAATCCTTTTTAAAAGAAGAGGCTGTTCGTATTTTAAAACAAACAGCCCGAGATAAATCTACAAATTTTGCAAGCAAAATAATAGTTATGAACGTTAATTCGAGACGTTCAGGTTAAATTTTAAATTGAATGGAAAAAGAAATAAATCATTTCAGTTGCAATTTCGCTTTCCTGGCGTGTTATTCGTTGTACGCGCCGTTTTTATTAAAGATACGCTCATTCGCTATGGCAAATTTTTCTTGCATTTTAGAAATAATTTCAAAGAGCACGGCTTTTTTTAAGGTCAGTACCTTAAGTATTTAGACAACGATTTAAGACTTTTAAATGCTATCGCTGTAAAATGTGTAGTAATTACGTTTGATATGTTTAAAATTATATTTTTATATTGATGTTAGCCAACTATAACACAAAGCATCGATGAGCAATTTTTTATTCGCGCAATCATATTTTCCAATTTTTCATAACAACAAGAATATATTTTTAATATACCTTGTGTATGGTGTTTTATTTCGCTTGGATCTGCACATTTTATTTATTTCAATTGTGAATATAATTTTAATAAAATATATGTAATGTAATATATATCATAAAATATGTTATCTATACATAATATAAAGATAAATAGAACATCCTTCTGTTTGATATTTAACATGTAGTTGTTTCTGGTCGTATTTTATGTGTTCGCACAGAAACACTTAGGAACAATAGAGCGAATATCGTTTACGATAAATCTTGTGCGTTTTTTATTACGTGAATCGGATTTTCTGTTTTACTATTGTTTTTGCAGTTGCATGGTATCTGCCACATAAACCGTACCGTCTAAATAAAAACATGGCGAGCGAATGTTAATTTATACACTTTTAAAGAGTCATCGCCGTGCATGCCGAGCATTATATTAATACGAATTATATAAACACTTAACAAAAAATATACCATAAGACAAGACAATTCAAGTCAATTAGGAAATGCGTCAGCAAATTTTACTTTTGCGTTTGCTATTAATTTTTATATTATATTTTGCGACATGTTGAAAACATGACAACGGACAGTATTTCGCTGATGTTACCATAAAAATACATTACTGCGCCATTTTTTTAAGCTATTAATATCGCAATCGCCACTATAGATAAGGACAAATTCTATAAGACAATTACAGATTTTATTTTTAAATAAACCAGTAATTAGTACATTTGCAATTGCCATTTATACAATCTAATTAAAGTCAGAAGCTTTATAATATATCGCACACTTTTATAATATTCGCTAGCATTTCGAAAACGCAAGATTTCGCACGCAAACGCAAATTATAATTATTTGGCCTTATTATAATTATAATGATTAATAATAAACATGTAACTATTTTATTAATATTAAATATATATAGAAAAAAATATAAATAACATGCTACATTAGTAATCAAAAGAAGCGAAGATCAAAAGGAATTAATGCTAAATTACTTTAAATATTTGGAGGTAAGACTTTGTGCAAGTGCAAGTTTTTTTGGGTAGATGGAAACCAATTAAGAGATATTCTTCCGCTAATCAGCAATATTTAATATTGTTGTGTTACGGTTTGTAGAGTGTGTATTATGATTTTTTTTTTTGTATTTTTTATTTCTTGTACAAAGTTGTTTTTTTTGTATGAAAAAAAATCACATAATTTACCTCAAACATAGGATTATTGGTGGCCCTGGACAGCTCTCGGAATTCCAGCTGAACGGTGGTAACCTCAGCGGTGGTACTGTAATGCGACCACTCAGGCGCGTGTGCTGTTCGTGTGCCAAGGTTGACATCCGAATATGGAATGCCAGATGGAGATGAAAAGGCAGCCATGAGGCGTTCACCGAGATCTTTCTGAAATTACAAGTAACATACTTTCAAGAACAGATGAACAATTTGAAAATAATTTTATAAAACATAACTTATAAAACAATAAGCATTACTTATTATATCGCTCTAGTTGATAATGACGCTAATATGGATTTCGAAAGAAATCTAGTATTCAGGGTAGGGAATCTGATTTTTTTGTTGTTCGCTTTTGTTGAGCACGTTTGACTCGTAACAAAATATAATTCAATACTCACAGCTTTATCTAGGAAAAGTGTATCTTCTGTGAAATGATAGTTAGTGAGCAGAGCGCCGAGAACTCTAATGGTCACCTCGAAGAAATTCACATCTTTGTTCTTAGTGAAGATCAATTCGTTTTTTATCCATTGCTTGCCTTCCTCGAACTCTGCAATGAAGTGAAATAATCAAGTAAAGTTGTTCTTGAAGTAAAATTTTCCAGACTATTCTACCATACTGCTCAACTGCAAATTAGTGGCTGCACACGTGGCAGAGTTACGTGCAGGTTTCCTTAAGATAGTCTTCACAACATAAATAACTTTTTACGTATTGTATGATAAATTTGAAAAAAGAAAAAACAATATTTTGTGTTTTGATAATGGAGCGGTTGACGGTGTCATAAAGTGAGACGAGTGAGCAAATTAAGTTTGGAAAGTTCATACTTTGAATCATCAGACCAATTTAAGCACGAATATAAGTGAAATGTGGACACTTGTGGACACTTGTGGACACAAGGTATGTGGACACAAGGGAAATGTGGACACACTACTTCATAGTTCACCCAACATAATGGAACACTCGAATAGAGATTAAGCCCATGATCAACGCCACGGGAGTGTTATACTGACAGTTTTCTGAATCTAGGCGTCCAGAATCTTCTTGAATAGTTGAATTTGTAGCCGGAACCTCTTAATCCACTACTATTCGGGCAGCCGAATGCAATAATTAAAGTTCCATACAAACCTTCATTACATCCCATAATATATGCTGTATCGAGGCTATCGACAATGGTGAGTCCGAGCGAGAACCAGTCGTACGCCATTCCAGAAACTGGCTTCAAGTTATCGTGACCCCAAGCGTGCTCTTTGTAGCCCCTCCATGCGTGCTTGAAGGATTCAACCACGGCGAATTGGCGAGCGTTGCCAGGACCTGGAACGAGGCATCACTTTATTGAAGTAAAAATATTATAAATGTGCTTCAATAAGAACACCTGCGATGCAACCGCGATGCGATGATTCATTTGATACCCATATTGTAGGAATGAATTAAAAAATATATCAGCCATCTTGGGTGTTCCGCCATGCAGTATTTAGAATGACGTCACACAGTTAACCATGCATTGTCATCCAAACTGAACGTGTTTACAACATTTCAGCTCAATCGGTTAAAGATATCTGCTTCAAAATTGAATTTCTAGTTTCAGAAGTCTGCCATATTGAACTAAGAGTGACGTCAAATTACGTTTAGACTTATTCTTAGCAAACACTTTTATTTGATATCCATATTGTAGGAGTGCATTAACAATAATTGGTCCGCCATCTTGGCTATGCGGCAATGTTGGATTTAGAATGACGTCACACATTTAACCATGCAATGTCATCCGAAAAAATGATGATACTTTCAGTGCAAGTTAAATAAAAGCTTGTAAAATAAAGTGTACTTTTGTCCAGCCTCCGAGAGAATGCGTAGCTGATTAGTCCATGATTTAATGTACGATCCATGAAGTAACTTAGAATTTACGAAAAAATATTAGAATCGTTTATTTTGGTTAGGTTTGTGCAAACCAGTCTAGGTAGGTACCAACCACTCATGACTTATTCTAATCCATAAGAGCTCTACTTAATATTGTTCCGGCTTCAAGGATATGTCACTATAATTAATACCACATGTACATAGCATATAGTTCCCAGGGTCTGTGACGCATTGGCGATGTAAGAAATATTTAATCTTTTGTACTGAGCTAATGTAAATACGGATGTAGACCACTAACCATCAGATGACCCATTTAATTTTATTCAGTGGTCACCACTACCCATAGATAATGACGAAAGAAATATTAACCATTTCTTACATCGCCAATGTGCCACCAACCTTGGAAACTAAGATGTTATATTCCGTGTGACTTTAGTTACACTGGCTCACTCGCCCTTCTAACCGGAACACAACAACACTGGGTACTGCTGTTTGACGTTAGAATGCATGATAATGTGATAGGATACATGATGTTGATGATGAATACATGGGTGGGACCTACCCACACGGGTTAGCACAAAGCCCTACCACCAAGTATTTGTTTAAATAAGAAATACAATAACTTTCGTAACGTTATAAAAACTGTATATTTTCTGTATAACTATATGATCACTAAAAAACTTTTAGTGATCGATATGTGAATCACTAGTAATTGCTACTACACTTAGTAAAGTAAATGTAATGCTTCTATATTGAACGAAGGAATAATTATATATAATTTGATTTGATTTAATAATCAACTGATATCCGTCAGGCAGGTACGGAATCTCAGTGTCTGAACTGTAATTTATTTAAGGATATTACCTGAGAAGACGGGCCTTTCATTTACTTCTATGTCGTATATCACCTTTTTCACTTGATCCAAATTACTCGCTGGCCCTTTGGCATGTGATACATTTTTCAAGGCGTTCTGAAAAAAAACCACGTTATATAACAAAATAATAAATAAACTGCTTCATACAACACTAAAGAACCACATTATAACAATATTATATAAATTGAAAAATTTGGTTATAATTCATTTATTTCACCGCCGAGCACTATTAATAAATTGATAAATTTCCTAAAGTCAAGTACTCGTATTTACTCAGTTTGAAAATTTTAATAGTTAAAATTACTCACATCAAATTATTTAATGTACTCATTTATCTTTTATATCATATAAACTGTGAAATGACGTTAAAGGTTTAGTGTAAAAGTTTATATTTTCATTTTAGCGCATTTAAATAAAAGCTTGTTTTTAAAAAGGTTATTTTACTTTTAATTTATGTTTTACTTTTTAGTAATTAAACTTGAATTCATATGTTCAGTAGATCCTTTCATTTGATACCCATATTATAGGCAAGCACTAAAAACTTAATCCGCCATATTGGTTTACAGTGACGTCACTTTGTTTTTTGACTTATTCTCAGTAAGCCCTTTCATTTGATACCCATATAGCAGGAATGAATTAAAAAAGAAAATATCCGCCATCTTTCTTTTTAACCATGTCTTTCTTATGTTTGTCACGTGTTAACCATGTCTTGTCATCCAAACTGAACATGTATACAAAATTTCAGCTTAATCGGTTAAAGATATCTGCTTCTTAATTGAGTTGCAAGATTCCACCCGTACATACATACATTGCAAGTTAAGTAAAAGCTTGTAAAATGCAACTGGTTAGTACAAGAAAACACCTGAAGTCAATTTATAAGTGAAAATCAGCGAAATAATGTTCAGAAATTGATTTTGATACTTTTAATAGTATAAAAAACAAATATCTCATAATCCGCCATTTGTTCGAATTTGATTTATCACTATTAAAATATTCAGAGTATTTGAATTATAAGCAATTTAAATTTGAAACTGCACTAGAATATTAACGTAGTTCAGAGTTCGTCCAGTATAATTTACATCGCATGCATTCTCATTTGTCATTTTAGTTTAAATGTACAGTAGAACTTTCAAGGAGTTTAAAACAAAACGATAATCAATAAAACTCTCATTAGAAGCAATTATAATGTCGTCGCCAAATACCATATGTCAATAAGAGCTGCCTTCATGAAATTTCAGTTTATAGAATTAAATTATATCGGAGCTATTTATCGCAGTTTTTCATGTAGCCATCAGAACATTTTAACTATGCCATCATTTATTAGGGCCCGTTGAATTGGTCGTGATGATGGCAACAGACTTTATTGACTGACGTTCGATCCCCGGGAATGAGGACGGATCCTAATGGACGCTACATGCGTTAACTTGTGGTCCAGTCTCACATTAGGGAAACAATATTACGAGCCGGAGCCGCCGCGGAATTCGATTTAATAGAGCTTCATCGAACAAACAATACAAATATTCGCCTTTTAATCCAAATTATGTAATTGTTCCATTTGCAGTTGAGACACTTGTTTGACACCTTGGAGTAAAAGTGCACGATCCTTTATTGAAAGTGTAACATTGTGGTCTCCACTGCTGACAGGAGAGCTGGTTAATTTATTTTTGCCCAGAGGACCGTTATTGCAATTGAGGGTTAATGCTGTTAAAATTCTTGCCACGATTCCACGCGTTCATAATTATTACAGAAATTGTTTTTATTTTTTATGTATATACATATATTTAAGGCCAACATACAGCTAATTCTTAAGTATATTAATCTATTAATTAAAATTGCAATCGTATACAAAGCGTAAATAAAAAATAATAGAACATTTAAAAAAACGAAGCACGAACGAATTAAATTAACAGCAGGTAAAGCCACAGAACTTCTTGAGTTGTTCTTCTTGTTTTTGAGTGGGGATCGGTATGATTAACGTCATGTAGATTTCATTCGTCAAATGCAGGTTTGCTTAGGATGTTGTCCTTCCTAGTGGAGCACTATATTTATAAATAGTAAAAAAAAACAAAGTCGCTTTCTGCTTCTGGCTGTATCTCCGCTTTCTTCTTAAAAACCCCTCAGCGGATTTGATAGTTTTCGCTAATAGATTGATCAACGAGGACTTTTTGACTTTTTAATTTATAACAAATCGCTGAACTATGTCTTCTGTTGGCTGAACTCGCTGAACTATGTTTAGTTATATAAACTAATTTTATTTATAATAAAGGTTTTAAAATAATTAGGTGTACCTATTAAATATATCCTTGCTGAGTGCACTTCTCATTGTCTTTATTAATAAATCGCAGGGCAGGTTGCTATAAGCAAACGAAAACTAACTGTTGCTAGTTTTGAACCCGTAGTCGTCGGTTTACGTATATCTCGATTCTACATAAATCGGCTCGACTTGATGACCTCCATCGTTTTTAAGTAGAAAATAAAATAAATAAGATAAAATAGACAAACATTTTGGTGCTCGATTCGATTTATTTTTCATTTTGTAATTATCTAAAATATACGTTTTCTTTTTCCTTTTAATTTCCTATTTTAATCCTAAAATTCAAGTAAAACAAGATAATAAATTGTTAACAAAATAAAGATAAGGTTTATTCTTAAATCCGGTAACAACAGTAACGATTCTAATCCTAATTCTTGTGAATTGATAAAAAAAAGCGATTTTAAGAAAACACGGCAGTTAAGGATTTGATAACACAAAGTTTCGATGTTACCACTTATCAAATATCAATTTGATAAACAATGGTGGTTACGTCTTTGCTAGAAATCTTTTCTAATATTATAAAACTGAAGAGTTTGTTTGTATGTTAACATTCGTAACAAGACTATGACAATAGCAACTATTAACGCAGATGAATCGGACCAGCTAATCAAGGAATCAGACAAGCAAAATTAAAAAACAACGCATAACTTAAAAATAGATTATTTTGTTTTAGTTCCAGAGGTAATGATTGTAATATTTTTTCAATAAATCTCATTCTATGTGAATATATATTTTAAGTCGATTCGATCGATTGTCAACTGACCGTGTATATAATTAATATTACAGTGCTAAGTCTACCTGGCGACGACGGCGGCGACGGCGGCGAGGGCGGCGACAGTTGTCATCAGAACGACAATTTGTCCGTTTACGTATATGATAAAATGATATACTTGTAGAATATTGTGTTTCATTTAACTATCAAATATAATTTTAATTAGCATGATATTTTTTTAGTAGATCGACTCATACGCTTGAAAAACTAAAACTATAACAGTTACACGAACACTTTATAAGATTAGCAGATCTCGAATTTTAATATCCATTTTTTTACTTGGTAGTAGGGATTTGTGCAAGCCCGCCTGGGTGGGTACGGCACAGTCAAAAGATATTCTAACGCCGAACTAATAAGCAATACTTATTATTGTTATATTCCGGTTTGAAGAGTTGAGCCAGTGTAACTACAGGCACAAGGGACATAACAACTTAGTTCCCAAGGTTGGTGGCGTATTGGTGATGTAAGGAATGATTAATATCCTTCACTGCATTAATGTTGTTAAGTAGACGGACAAATTAACAATCTTTTTTATATAACAGATAGGTAGGCGGCTACCTACCGATTACATAAAAAAATATCTCATTTCTTTTATTTTATTTTAATATTTATTTAATTCATTTAAATTATTGCTAATACAGTATTCATATACATAATTAATACTAGCTATTTATATTTTATATATAACTTACCATCGGTCATTTAAATCGATATATATTTTATATACAGCTATTTAAATGAGTGATGGTAAATGCTTACCAATGCCCGTTTATTTATATTTTTAATTCCTCATTTTCTTTTTAAGTGTCTGATACGGCTACACCTAAACGACGGGAACTGCATCCTTATAAACAATATACTAAACCAACGCAGATGTAGACTACTAAAATATACCTATTCCAAGTATAATGCATTAACGCTGCCAACAAAGAAGATGTAACGGAAATCTTATCTAAACTAGCAATCACCGTTATAATTAAACAAAAGACAATTAATATTAAACCTTATTCTAATCAGCAACAAGTTTAATATTACATGTTTAAATCCTCTGTGAGAAAAAAAAGGAATAAATTACGAAACTCGTCACTTGATGCACGACTCATGATGCGACTCAGAGAGCGCTTTATGATCGAAAACAATTTTGTGGCATCATTTCGGCAACTATTTTTATTATTATTATACTCTTGTTAGTTCACGGAATTAAGATGGTTTTCATAGCATTGTAAGGTTAATTTTATGGAGTTCAATTTCGTACCGCTTCGAAAATATATTTAACGTTAAAGAAACGTAATCAGACGTCAAAATAGTCCAAATAGTGTTCCCGTCAATCGAGTGTGTAGTTTGAAACACATGTAACTTGTGAAAATAATCACTAATTAAATTGTATTTTTAATAAATTACTAGTGGATCGCGTTTATTCAACAGCTTTTATAGGAATATCGAAACCTATGACAAGTTTTGTTTTGATTTCTTTTAATTGTAAATTGCAAGTCACTCGTCTACATTTGGCGCCAAAAAGATGAAATTTTTTATGTCCTTTGTTCAGTTAGAACTGCAGTTTGTCAATAACACTTTACTTTAATTTTGTTTAGAATAAACTTTACAATTTACAAACTAAAACATGGTTGTTTTATAAAAAATACAATTCGTTTAATAAATGGTCAATGCAATGAATTATGAGCATTGTGCTTATTGTAATATCTCGCATACGACAACGTTTCTGGAGAATGGTCCTTCTCCATTAATTCAATATTAAGTCAATTTGTTTTTCGAGGGAATTATCAGAATGGACTCGAGACATTGCAACGTATTGTTGACCCTGTGAGGAGACGGGGCTCGGCAAATAAAGGCCGACATAACAAATGCCAACTTGACTGGGAATTGGCGACACTTTAGAAGAAAAGAGAACGTTGTGTTTGAAGGTGTGAGATCGATGCGAGGCAAAAACATTCGTTTCCCCTTTAGCTAATCCAGAGAGAACTTCACGGTCAAAACAGTTATCTCTCATCCAGACAACTTGTAATTGGGTTCCGTTCATGAGGCCTAGCATCACTTTTTTTTTTTTTATAGTATAGGTGGCAAACGATCAGGAGGCTCACCTGATGGAAAGTGACTACCACCGCCCATGGACATCTGCAACACCAGGGGGCTTGCAGGTGCGTTGCCGGCCTTTCAGGAAAGAGTACGCTCTTTTCTTGAAGGTTCCTAAGTCGTATCGGTTCGGAAAAACCGCCGGCGAAAGCTGGTTCCACAGAGTGGTTGTGCGAGGCAGAAAGTGTCTTAAAAATCGCGCTGTTGTGGATTTTCGGACATCTAGGTGGTGTGGGTGATATTTGGAATTTTGACGAGATGTCCGAAGGTGACATTCAGCAGCCGGGTTTAATCCGAACAATTCCTCGGAACATTCCCCGTGATAAATTCTGTAGAAGGTGCAGAGCGATCCAACATCTCTACGCAAAGCCAAAGTATCAAGCAGATCGGAGAGGGCTTGATCGTCGATAATTCGAGCCGCTCTACGTTGGATATAGTCAAATGGAAGGAGCTGGTACTGGGGAGCACCCGCCTAGAGGTGAGAGCAGTATTCCATGTGAGGCCGAATTTGCGCTTTGTATAGTCTTAGACGATGGGCCGACGTGAAATACTGTCTTGCTTTGCTGAGCACACCGAGCTTTTTTGATGCCAATTTGGCTTTGCCTTCCAATTGACCGCAGAACTGAACGAGGCTTGAAACATCGACGCCAAGTATTCCGATACTAGCTGAAACGTTCAAGTTACGAAGCAGGACGACAATGGAATTTTCAATTGACTTGAAGACCCTGAACATGTTACCATCGGCACTGAAGTATGTGATGCAAGACGACTTCGGACGATTAATCGACTGTGAACTATGCGGCGACCAAGAAGAAGCATTGCAGTGATATGAATCCATGTGACGGCCACACGCGTATTACACAAAGGTTTTCCCAGAACTTTCGGGATCGTCCACGAAATATTCGCTGCTGTTTGATTGCTTCTCAACTGTCACTAAATTTTCGTCTATTATTGCTCGTTGCGATGGAGTTGCGATAGCATTAATGGTAAGGTGGTAGTAAGGATAAGCTTAGAACGCCAAGTTTCCGACTCCGCAAAGTCAATAAATCATTCATGGAGCAAGGTATCCGCTTCTATAATAAAATTCCGCAGACATTTCTAACTTTGCCTTTTCGTAAAGAAGGCATATTATTCGATACAAGATTATATTGATGATAAAAAAAGCGTGGAGTTAATGCTTGTTGACTTCCAGACAGGAGACATAACATACATATATAATTGTATTTAACTAACATGACTATTTTTTTTTTTGTTAAATGACGATTCAAATGTGCTTGTAAAAGCCTACTTGAATAAAGTATATTTTGATTTGATTTGATTTAGCTTCTCTCTGTATCAGTGCAGCATGTCCTTTATCAGCACTGACGAGGAGCTGTGAATACGGGCAGTCCCATTGAATATACCACAATTTCTATGCCAAACATGCCAAAATATTTATTTTTTGTATAAAATAGTAGTAGTAATTTTTCTTTTTTTATATATTAAGCTCGTATCGTCAGCAGCGAAAAAATAATACTGACTTGTTTCGAAGTAAACGTGTACATGAACTCTCGTGGTGTTAAAGCATCTTCAACACTGATTATATATTATTTAATAAAGTTATTTAGTATTTATAGGATTTTCAATAATGGTACGTCCAGTTGCGAATGGTTTTCTTACTCAGTTTCATTTGATAACATTAGCTAAAAAAAGGGTTTTCGTTTAATTTTGAGATTTGGCAATAGCAGTTTTTTTTTATTGTTTTTCGGACGAGTCGTGCACTTTTTTCCAATTTTTTACTCTAGAATTGAATGTGTGTGATTTTTGATGTGAAACATATTAGCATGCCTCATAAGACTCGTATGCCGTGACAGCAAACGGCATGACGCACTTTTATGACGTCATTTTCGCTCTCCGCCATTACTCTTTTATTGATTCATGCAGGGCCGTATTTTAAAATCTGTAGGCCCTAAGACAACAAAAGAGTGGGGCCTGTAAATATTATTATAAAAAATAATTTCAACAATTTCTGTCAGTCGACTTTTTTATTAATTTATTTACGGATGAACGTTTTTAATGTGAACCATCTATCGGCGCGCCTCGGATGTAAAACCTGGTTGGCTGGTTTGCCGTCACGGCAATTGGCATGACGCTTTGATGTCATCATGGCCCCTTAACGCCGCCGCTCAAGACTCCCTTGTATATGGGTACTCGCATACTCTACTGCATACTTTTGATTTTTTAAATAAGCTCATATATTAACTGCCAGGCGTGACGTTATATCTTTTTTTTTTTGCTTATCTATACCTAACTTTTAAAAAAAAAATTAATAAATGTCGAACATATCGCATATCATACTTGTATTTACACATATATTAAATTAGCACTCATTGTGATTAGGTTTTTTATACCTATTTTGTAGTGATATTTTGGCCACTCGCTATGGAGCCCCCCGAGGATGTTGCCCCATCAGGGGCATCCGGACTTGTGTAATTAATTACATTGTGTATTTAATGTACATATTATTATAAATATATTTATTTTGTTAACAAAACTGTTTTCATTGACTGTAGACTGTATTTAATAATTTGTTTTCCCTATAAATTATTTTAGTAACACTAAATTATTTAGTGTACTATAGTGCCTAGAGGTTCCAGCTTCTGAAAGGACAGTACGACAGATTGTTTTAAGTTTATGTTATAATACTTTATTAACAACTTTAGTAATTTTATTTTTACCTATGTATTTATTTAACATCTTTTAAGGAAAGAAATTCAGAAGATTTAATTATACTTTCACCTTAAAACCTAACATTGGGTTATTTGTCCTGTTCCCAAAGCCGTCGCCGTTGTCCGGTTTTATAAAATATAAAAAAAATAAACATATTTACCTGTTCGAGTTTCCTTTTTATCTTGTTCACATCTGAGGTTGGTTTCGGTAAACAAAGGATTACGAGGACCACTGTTACTAATACAGTGAAAAACACGTAAATCAATGACCTTTGCAGCCGCGAGAGCTGGTTCCATCTCTGAAACAAAATCGAGTAATTAAAAACTAAAAGTTAAAGATCAATCTACTTGTCAGAAGACATTTGGAGAATCATAATTCTGTTTTTTTTTTCATTAATGTGGCAACATTTATGAAAAAAAAAAACGAATGAAAATTCAGAATGAAGAATTAGTGAAATTGCAAAATCAGTATTTTTTGTCAAGTTTTAATTTGACAAAATTAATTATAATCATATTATTTTTTATGAATTTTCCTAAATTAATGCTTAATATTAAATTAACAAATATTTAAAATAGTAGAAATGATTAGAATAATACTATAATATATAATATAGTATAATATTACACACCATTGGGTGTCCAATACAACCCATACTGTTGGATGTTACTAGCACAATAAGGAGTTGGAACTGTACAACTGCAAAAGCATATTTCATACATCATGGCCATTTATTAAAAATTCATTTGGTTACTGCAATTTATTATGACCATGCCTTCATGTATCGTAAACTGTATTTTATTATTATCATTTGGAATTAGAGGAAATTAGCAAAATGAATCATGAACATTTTGAGCATGACCTAAATACTAAGTAATAGATATATGAAATAGTTATGATGGCAAAACTTTTGTTTTTGTAGTTACACTAACACAAAAACTGACTCAATATAAACAGATCAAATGTTATAATATTGTTTGTTTTCAATTAAAAGATTTCTTTTACTTTGTATACACAAAGTAAAAGAAATATAGATTGTCCTGAATGTAGTGTGGTCAACCATGCATTAGTTTGTAATAGAGCAACATGTTATTTAATATTGACAGAAATAATAAGTTATTAGTACTCTGATGTATAATTTTTCAAATGTAGCTGGTGTTTTTGGAATTAAAAATGAATTTGAGCTATGTCTACTTCAACGCAACATGTCATTAAGTTATCAAGATACAAATTGTACACTTTTGTAGATACAGCAAATGTAAACTGTGAAACTATTACTTACATTTTAAGATTGTTTTTACATTTGCAAATAACTCTGCTATATGTTTTTCTACCAACTGAGCCTTTTGTGAATCTCTTTTTGATACAACATCTTACATTATTATTTCTTATATATTTCTCAAATTAGTGGCATCCGCAAGTTGGTAGATGTATAAATATAACAATAATATATTATTTTTTGTGTACATAATAGTTTTTGAAGAAAAGCATCTTTAGATAAGATATAAATAGAATGTCGATCTTGAATTTGAATACATCACACATATAATACTTAAGCAAGCCATTTCAACATATGCAATGATTATAAATACATTTTCTTACACTATATTACTCACCCTTATAATCTTCCTATGTGATATTGATTGATCAAAATTTTCATCTGAGTCGCTATCATTCCATGCATCTATTTTATTAGATTTAAATATTGTTGGTATTGTTGGACCGCTAAGGTCAATTTTAGTGTCCCGTTGCAAATTCATTTTATTTTTTTATTTTTTACTTTATGATAGATATTTCCATGATAGTTACTGGAAATTAATAGAAGTTATGAAAATTATGTCTTAAAACATACACATTTGTTAAAAAAAAAATCTATGTGTCAAACATAACAACATCATATGCAGATTTTCAAATTTCCCATTATTAACCATAATTAATGCAATGAATGTTATATAATAATAAGTTCATATTCTTTTCATTTTCATGTTCTAATTTATAAAAAGAATTAGAAATTAATTAAACTAGAACTTCGTCGGTACATATTAAAATTTAAACTACGTAAATTCAAATATAGTTCATTAACCTAGTAAGAAAACAAAAGGTTATATCTATCAAAAAACATGATACTGAAATAAACTTACGGTAACAGGAAGCAGCTTCGTTATAACTTTCGAGACTATTAACTTTACACCAAAATATATATCCTTCCACGTCTACAATAAGAAAAGCGCATCTTATGTTTTGCAAATATTTCACTTATTTGTATATAGAGGTAAAAATTTGAGTAATTATTGTAATTCACTATCGCTTTATCATTAATATATTTGTATTTTTATACATTTAAACTAAGCATACACTTACATTTCGTTAAAAATATAAGTAAAACAGAGGGTCGAAGATTGTACGGAATTTTCAGTAGCGGTCAAAGATAATTTATTGATGATAGCGCCTAGCGGTCCCACATCAGTTTTCTGTAGATTATACACAGACATACATAAAAATTATTTTGATAATCTGGGAATCTTTATGGAAAACAAAAAAAATGCCTAGTTACATTTTTGGTGATTACGAATATTTATTACAATAAACTAAATTCAATTTATAATTTCAATTATGCTACAGTTGTATCTCAAGGGTAAAAAAAAATAGATATTTTTTTAACTTATATTTATTTATTTAACTTATATTTATATTTATTTACATTTATATTGTTATATTTACAATATGTACATGTATATATATAAAGCAGCCTAAAATGTATGTAAAGTTTTAAAATTGATCGTCACAATTTTAACTTTACTTGGTATGTAGCAACACTACAATAATCAAAAACATAATATACTAATAATCATTTGTAACGAAAATGATTATTTAATAAACACGAGAATAATGTAATAATCTCCAACGAAGCGTTTTTTAATATGAATTTGTATATCATTTGTGTTATGAATGAATACGAGCCGGTATAACATTAATAAGTAATAGTGGTAAAGGTTCAACATATAAACGAACTACTCGCTAATAGATGGCGCTACTTAGCAATTAAATCGTTTGGTTAAAATCTATTCACTTATAGATGGACCTCCTCGCAATGTCCATTTTCATTCATATAATTATCTATTGTGTCTAATCTCAATTTTAAATAAAGTAAGGCTGGATGTAATTAAAAAAAAAAAACATTTATGTCACCGTTGGTAGGTTAATCAGTTGATTTATTTAATTTATAACTTCACATTTTAATTATTATCTTTTGCAATAAAATTTTGTTTTATATTAGTGTATTAACATTAATTACAGTAAAGAACAATATATTTCTGTTTAAATTTGTTTTAATAAATTCAACGTACATGCCTCAATCTGAGTACTGGCCATTTAATAAGCCCGTAGAGAACAGTGATGACACGGGAGAACCCTCTTTCTTAGTATGTATTATCTAACCTACATAATTAAAGACGTTAGTATTATTATTTGAATAGAGTAATTATTAAATCAATTACATCGATTGTAAATCGTCACTCGGTCTTTTTAATTATATTGTCTCAAAAACTGTCGCCGCCTCGCCAGTCGAAGGCCATAAATTTTCTCCTTTCAATAATAATTAAAAGAATTCGACCTTATTATATCAGTTGCTACTCCAGTGAGGCTGGTGAATGAATACATGAAGCAAAATTACCGTTTCTTATTTCTGACTAATACCGGTTTCATTATATTTATTTTCACCGTCGAACTCGAGATTAATTATTATTATATATACATATAAATGATCGCAGTGAATATAGAGCGTTAGCGTGCGTAGAACCCGGTATCTACTAATATCGTATTGCAAATATTTATTCGTATAAAACAATTTAATAAGCAAATGCATTTAATTTACTAGATATGAAATATAAGAAATGCTTTGTAATAATACTCGGTTCTACTCCGTGCAAGTTTTATAATCTTAGAGTTGCTTTGGCTTCGAAACTTATTCTTGTGTTATGAAACTATTTGAAATGAACTACGAATGAATACCTATAGTTAAACAACAAAATATTTTACGATTTAAAAAGTTACTCTAAAAATTAACAAAGCTGAAATTTTAATTTATGATAATGATGTTAATCTGATTACGGATTCACGCGTAACGATAATTTTTTTAATTTTATTTTGACAATATTATTTAAAATGGCATAAATTTGTTATATAATACTCATTTTGATATAAATACTTATTATTTATTATACCTAATTGTTATTTATAATAATTATTTCCATTAAAATTATTAATTCTTTTAAATAATTTCGGGTATATAAAAAAAATAGAATATTAATTATATTTATAAAATTATTTTGCATATTTTATACAAATGTCATTTCCGTATACCGTATATGTTTAAATACATTGCTATTAGATAATTATTGAGCTTGTGAAGGCGTAACTAATGATTAAATATAAATGTTTTCAGCAAAAACAGGTAGGTGTTATGGAGGACGAGATGAAGGAAATGCAGATGGAATTAGCTGCAATGAAACGTGATAGATTATATTTGAATAATCAGAATCCAACCTGTGGAATAGTTAGTTTATTCCATACATTCTAAATAAATATTGATAATAATATAATAAATGTAAATAATTTGTATCTGCTGAGTTATTTAAACAGTGGTAAGTGATCATATCCATTGGCAATGTAAGAAGCAAAAAAATATATGTATATGTGGCCATATTCGGCTATGGCTACTTTTTTCAAAGGAGAATAATCAGCTGCGCTAGTTGATATTGTAGCTATCAAGTGTTCGAATACAGATGTATTTGTTAAACCGTCAACAAAAAATGTCTATTCATATTTTTGATTTAAATCTATCTTTTACAGCTATGGGGCCATTCATTTAATACGTAAGACGATTTAGGGGGGAGGGGCGTTGATTGTTTTATGTTTACATACAAGGGGGTGGGAAGGAGTCTCGGTAGTTAGATACAGGTTCGCTCGAATGCGTATAGGTATAAAACAATATTTCCATTTCCATGGCAACGAGGGGCGCCAAAAAATAAAGGTTATTATAGTAGCGGCACGCTATGATGGCCGTTTTGACGTTTGCCCGCTCATGAAGTTTCGTATTTAATAAATAATTACATCAAAGGAGCAAATTGTTGTTCTTTATTGTCAATAGTGACGTGCAGTTAGTCATAAAATTTATCGAATGTGATTTCTAAACTACAAATATTAGGGTACCGCGAAGATAACTTTTTTTTTTTTTTTTTGCGTAAACGTGTACGTCACACTCTCACACTCGACCTCGTAGTCGGTGTTATATTTGTGTTGACAGTAAATATTTTATCTATTTTATAAATTATTTATTTTATTTTATTTTATTTATATATGTTTATTGTAGAAAATGATAATAGAAATAATAATGATTTATTTCTTGTATGTAATGTGTTTATAAAGTTATTCATTCTAATTCCAATTTTTGATTTAAATTGATTTCGTTCGAATATATTACTTAAACTTATTTTATATTTTTTTTATTAAACCTTTTTAATCAGATACTACTTGCAACAAAAACTTGAATTAAATTACTTGCAAAAAAACAAAGATTTGAATATATTATATCGATAATAAATTTACATTTCACATCACTTTTTTAATGTGTCAAAACGGCCATCGTATCTTGCCGCTAGAATAGTTACCTTTGAAATTACAAATAAAAATTTCAAAAATTGATTCCTTGAAACATAAACGTGTTTTCATATTTTCCTTTAGATTCTTACATAATAAATATTAAACAAGGGGGGAGGGGATCGGCCTATTCTTATTTTTTCTTATATTTTTCTCAAAAACAAACAAAAGTAGTCTTACGTAATAAATGAATGGCCCCTATGTTATAGAGGGTACCAACTGTTTCAGTGTATTATTTAATTTTTTATAGGAATCTGTTACGGATAAAGATTTAGCCCTATATGAAGGTTCAATGAAATCTCACGGCGAAATAGATTTTAATACCATTCCTCAGGTTTGTTTATTTATTTTTAATGATATAGATGATTTGTTTTGACAATTTTTTATTATACCTACAAGTAATTTCGCCAAATTATGCCAACGTGTGAGCTTGCGATGAATCAGGTGCTAGGTACATTCTTTCGGGTTCAAAATATGTGTTATTCATCTCTGTGCTATTGCAGACTAAAATCTATATCTGTGCCAAATTTAATTCCAACCCGTTCAGCCGTTCTGAGCTCAGCATGATCCATCAGAACTTTTGCATTTATAATACAAGATTATAAGAATTTTTGTATATATAAATGTGATTGTGCATTTACAAAAAATCAGTTGTACTCGTAAACTTTATTACTAATTTAAGTAAGAACTCATCTAATTAAGTACGCTAATTACTTACGTAGGTAATGTTTATTCGGACGAGTATTTTAACAACAATTTTTCATATCTTTCGTACAGATTTCTTAAAAAGTTGAAATATTTATGATAGAGCCTACAGTAAAAAAATAGCAAACACGGAATTGTACATAAATACTTTTTAGATATCAAGGTTACGTGAGGAGTTAGTAAGAGCTAAAAATGCAGCAGAAGAGGAAAGGTTCGAGAGAGAAAAATATGAACGTAAACTCAAAGACCTGGAACTAAAACTCAATAACATATGCAGTCCTGAAATTATGAATGTAAGATTAATTATTTAAAACATTTTCGGTCACAATATTAAAAAAAAAATATACTGCAATAAAAAAACAATAATTATTTTGTTAAAATGACGTGTTTATAGTACTGGATAAAATATAGATTCAACCGTTTCGGAATTTAGTAGATTGTATCTAGATGACCAAATAATAAACTTAATAGATAGTTATTTCGTCAGATGTAATGGCCACCGTTTACTCTGAAGCCATCCTCCACATTTTTACAGGACTTTTTAATATGCGTTTAGGTCGATTTTTTTTTAAATAATTTAAAGTAAGAAACTTGAAAATTTCCATGGGACTTTCATTTTAAATTAACTCAATACGGAATCACCCATTTGACAAAGATATAATACTTAAGAAAGTAGTCGTATATTTTCCCTGTTTTAAAACGATAATATCTACTTAGATTTAGAACCTATTGTATAATAAGTACAGTTTGATGTTTCTCTTTAAAGTTAATTAATATTTAACGTTCGTTTAAATTGAACGCAAATTGTTATACTCAACTGGGATACGTATATATACACAATGCATAACAATATAAGACTGATCATGGCATTTAAAATTATATTGAATGCATTCTATTTTGAAAGTAAATCACTGCGTTTATGCGTAACATTTACGAAGTTATCTTTATTTGATGTCGACTTAATACATTTTCTAATTGCTCTGACCGTGTGAATCTACAATAGCAATTCAATACAAAGTCTTGTACCTAAAGATTCAGAGACCTACCTCACTTGTACCGTAACTATCTCGTGATTACATAACGCGATGTAAATAATAATTAAAATACGCGGAAACAATAGGAGTCGCGGAAATTTCCCAACGACGAGATAACGACGTTGAAGAAGCAGCTTCGTGATATGAGAGAAGAAAGTGAAGAATTAAAGATGTCACTCAATGAGAAAATGGAAGAGTCTCAAGAATATCGCGTTAAAGTAAGTTGAGTTTTTAATGAAATGTTTTGACGAAACTACCTATCGCTTAACAAATTATGTATGTGCCAACTGGTTTGAATAGTATTTTAATTAATTTAGGTTAAATTTATATTGTTATTAGTTTCTACTCGCGGTATCGGTTGAATGTGTTAGGTACAAAGGTAACCTATGTGCTATTCCAGAATATAATTTATGTCTGTGGCAAATTTTATTCAAATCGGTTCAGACGTCAAGAAGTAAACGAGTAACAAGCATCCATCCAATAATATTTGTAATTTGCTTTCATTTTGCACACTTACTAAAAATCTTTTGCATACGTTTTGAGGTTGGTTGGTTTGGTTGGAGACCGCATTAGCACGAAGACAAACATTTGTACAATTTACATTGTGTTGGGCAATAAACGAAAAAAAATATTTTATATTAACAAATAGTTTAACACAATTCTTGTGCTTGATTTAGATATAAAATTATTCTAGTTATATACAACTTATGTTTCTTCTAATTTTAATGTATATCCGTTTCATAAGCACTTAGCTCTTTAATAATTTATATCATGGCTGAAACCAATTACAGCTGGCATACTGTTATGTATTTGCAATAAATACATTTATGCATTTGAACCTAACGTATTAAGACCGACATGTTCGTTAATATTGTTGCAGTATCTCCAAGCTCAACAGCAAGTCGAAGAGATGAAACGACAGATCGATGTCATTGAATTCGATAATAAACAAGTTTCGGATCAAATACAAATTGAAATACAAAAGATGAAGGTATAATATTATCTGTAGGCTCATATGTCATTCTGTATATTTCGTTAAAACATCCTTGTGCACTATAGTGAGTCTTACGTAATTTGCCAGTTTTTTTTTTAACCCCATTGATACCATTTGGAAAGAAGGCAGTCATTTCTTACGCCGAATAAAATGCGGACACTTGTAATTTACTTTTCAAAAAATTAGATGCAGTTCCAAGAAAAACTTCAAGAATTAGCCCCTTTACCTGATCTACTTAAGGGTGCTCAAATTCAGCTCCAAGAAGCGAAGCAGCTACAAAAGTTGGCAGAGGACAGCTCTGAACAGCTTTCAAATGAACTTCATCGGGTGAAGGAAAAGGTTGTATTCATATTAACTTATGCTGTTAAAACTATGAAAGGTTTTCAAAACACAAACTGTAGTATGTCGTCTGATGTCTGACTTACCTACTCAATTATTTCAATTATTACGATGTAAATACAATAGAATTGGTTATGTAACTGTGTAGATATATATATATAGTTAATGAATAATACAAAAATAACGGAAACATGGAAAATAAAACACAGACGGCGCAAGATTTTGGCGTAAATTTTGAGAAATATAACGAAACGAACTTAATATATATAACTATATGTACACTCGTCATCGCCCGAATGGAAATAATTCATATACAACCCTTAATTTACAACTTAACTCGTTTGAAAGGCCCTTGGGCTCTAAACGTGACGACGTCCGTGGTCGAGTAGTGTGTACACCGGTTTTCATGGCTTCGATTCCCAGCCAAGTCGATGTAGAAAAAGTTCATTAGTTTTCTATGTTGTCTTGGATCTGGGTGTTTGTGGTACCGTCGTTACTTCTGATTTTCCATAACACACGTGTTTTAGCTACTTACATTGGGATCAGAGTAATGTATGTGATGTTGTCCGATATTTATTTATTTAAGCGTGCGTCGTACAAAATTTCATCAACATTGCTTTGCCGTGAAATCGTAACAGACAGACGATGTTAATTTCGCATATATAATACTAGTATAGATTATATGAAATCGTCATCAAATCGAAAGTGTTCCTTATATAAGTCAATAAATATGAAGGAAAATTAAAATAAATATAAATAAATCACAGAAAAGATACATCGTTGGTATGTAGACATAACATATAGACATAAGCGCCGTAAGAAATTTTAACCATTTCTTGCCTAACCAAGTGTTATCAACCTTAGAAACGTATGGCAGGGAGATGTTATGAACATTTAGCCCGTAGTTACATTGGCTCAGTTCTCCTTCAAATGGGAAAACGGTAACTTAACTTAGTAGTAGAATATACCTACCCTGCTCAAAGCTCTACCACGAAGTATCATTATTAAAATCTAAATATTTTCAACGTATCATATCCTACCGTAGCATATCTTTCGATTTACCAAAATCAAAGTTGACCTTATTCTGATATCTATTGAACGACATCTATTTAAAAAAAAACATCATCGTAATGTCTTTATTTTTCTTTCAGTTATGGTATTTATAGCAATAAATATAAGTTTTTTTTAAAATAATTATACAGTATATAATAGAATAATTCATCCCGTGCTCGCTCGTGAAAGACAAACATGTTGAGGAAACCAGTTTTTGTTTAATTTCAATGAAATTCTGCCACAGGTGTATCGCATTTTGTCTTATAACTTTCAAACTTTTCCTCAAAGGGAGAGCATGACTTAGCCTAGCAGCGGGACATTCACAGAATGTTATAGAATGTACTTATTTATATAATTAAAAGTTAAATTTATTTACAGCTCGTGATCGCCGTGAATAATTACAACATGGAAAAAGCAGACAGGATGAAGTTAATCGAAGAAAATAAAGCACTGAGATTGGAAATTGGTGACAAGCAAAGGGAAATTGATGAAGTGTCGAAAAATATAGATGATAACAAGTATGTCATCCCTATTAATACTGTATATTAGTAGATAGTAGATACGGCTATCGCTTTAAGTATTCGTATATAAGGCGAAGATTATCGCCTTGCTTTAGTGTGAGTGACGTTTTTATTTATAATATGTCTTAGTGTGCGTGGAACGCCAAAAATACTATTTAAAACTTGGTAAGTATTTTTTTATAAAAAAAAATCATTAATTAAACGTAAAATGCCTACGTGAGTGAATAGATCTATAAGTACATTTAATTTAGGAGGTGAACTTAATAAACACATAAAACACTCAGAATTCACAGAACTGTACTGACAGTACCATTGCCACCAGACCAGTACCAGATGCAATAAGTTGCATGAGGAATAGCGTTAAAAAAAAAAAATGTCAACAATAAAATTATTTCATTGACAGAATATTATATAAAATTGTTAAAATAAAATTTAATAAAAGCCTACTTGCTTGAATTTTAATTCAAGACTAATTCTGTAGTCGTAGTATCGTATATATCAGATTATAAAACAAAAGGCGAATGGAGCGCGCGAAAGATTATACTGAAGCAACAGCTAAAGCGACTATGAATTCATAAGCGAATGCAAATTGTCGGTAGTGTGAAGCGACGCGTCTTTTCGTTAACACGTCAAAGCTTTAATTATTGATATATTCACGAATTGATAAACACTACACACACTACCGAGAATATGCACTTGCTTTTGGCTTTTCTGTTCGTTTTTGTCGATTCCTATAATGTTCAGATCGCTCTATCTACCTCTTGTTTAATAACGCGTATAGTTAAACCAACGGAATTATATCATCCAGTTATGTGTCTGTACCAACTTAAGAATATTTAGTAGACCTATAGAAGTACTAAACACAATGTTACTGTTAAATAATTTTAAACTGCAAGACGATATTCTTAAGTCATATAGGTAAGTGGACTGGCATATGGGCCAGCCGATGGTAAGTGGTCATACCCACCGTAGAAATTGAGGTTGAAAGAAATAGTTACTGTTTCTTACATCTCCTATACTACCAACCTTGAAAACTTAAATGTTATGTCCCTTGTACCTTTAGTGACACTGGTTTCAAACCGAAACCAAGAATACTTACTGTTTGACGCTAGAATATGTGCGGAGTGGGTGGTACCTATATAGACGGACTTGCACAAAATCCTACCACCAAGTAAATCTTAGGTATCAACTAAAGATATGACTAATAATCCCAACAGATGCATAATACTTCGCTTACAAGAGAAACTTTCTCAACTAGAGATGAGATACAAGGAAAAAGCAATAGAGTGTTCACAATTGCTGAAAGATTTGGACGAGCTGAGACTCGAGGGTAGCAGATCACTAACGAGAAGTAAAGAAAGATCGGACTCAATGAGACGATACATGCAAACCCAGGTGTCGGAGCTAGAGAGGCAGCTGATACAAAGCAGAGCCCAGTGCAGGGCGTGCCAGAAAGAGAGGGATGATGTTAGTAAATTCAAATTGTTTATAAGACTTTTTTAAATGATGATGAAATTTCTGACTGTTCTGTGTTTGGTGGTTATAATAAAGGTTAAATGTTAAAACTCATGATAGATACATCTGTACTGATATTATAAATGCGAAAGTCTGTTTGCCTGTCTGTACGTTGCTTTTTTGAATCGAATTTGATGAAATTTGTAATGAAGCAAGCTTAACATGCGGACGAAAACTTGAATCTGAATATATTTAAAATTTCTACTTATCTTATAAATGCGGTAACTTGTATGTTACTTCTTTTGTTTGTGTGTGGGCTGTTCCTGGCTTTCTATCACGTAATAATTTATATAGACGATTTGATATATTCTACAGTAAATATGAAAAGTTCGATTTTTTTTTCATTATTATATCAATCATCAAACAATGAGCCATGTTATTGTACAGTCGGGGTAAGAAAAGGTTCGTCACCTTAAGATCTATTTTCGTGTGCTCAGTATGAGCGATAACCTGCTTTACCGATGAGTATGACATATTGCGTCGCGATGTCATTATAAGTCGCATCTAGCAAAGAGTATAATAGCGTTTAAAAGCTATAATAATAATAAGAGGAAGCCGTTAATCGGTATGATAATAATTACCAACTTTTCACGAAACCTCATAGTCCTTCGTGAATGCTCGTGTAACATCGGAGATTAGGACATCGTCTTGTCTCTTATAAAAGAGAGTGCATAGCAGTTATCCTACTTCCTACTAATATTATAAACGTGTAAGTTTGTGTGTATGGATCTGGCTGATTTCTCTGAGGTATGGATGGATGTTTGTTACTCTTTCACGTAAAATTTACTAAACGGGTTTGGATAAAAATTTTGTACACAGATAGAATATGTACTGGAATAACACGTTGGATACCTTTAATGCCGGGAAAACATAAAACCTTCGGGAACGCGGGTGAAGCCGCAGGACGGAAGTAGTAAATAAAATAGTAAAAATAAATAGTAATTATGGTAAAAATTATTTATTTATTTTATTAAAAACGAGTATATCCGCCATTCGTATCAATCACAGCTTGTGAGCATATGTCGGTTCATCTGAAGCCCTCCCAGACACTTCGGCAATGTTCTACGACAGCTGCTTTGGTTCTATCGTTATTACTTATCCACCGCTACATCATCAAACCCCATAAATTTTCGATAGGGTATGTCCGCCGCTTTTGCAGGCCAAGGAATCACCACCACTTCCACTCATCACACGTCACGTCATTACATTAACCCTCACTCAAAATAAAGCCCGAATAATATTACAAGCGTTTTTATTCTAAGATTGCAAGATATTGCAAGTAAAATATATGACACTGACAGACTTTGACAATTCAGTAGAAGATATCATATCTAATTTAAATCTTGTAATGACTAATTAGGTCATTAAAAAGTTTTTACGTTGATATGACACTAGTCGTTGTCCAAAGATGTTACACTATTTTGAACCAAATTATCATACTGTGTTAGTTTAATTTTATATGCAGTTGTCTATTTAGTGCTTTGGTTTCAAAAGGTACTAAGAGTTTACGACTTGATAAAGGAATGAATTTGAAAACTGACGAAGGTTTTCTTACTCTGACTGTACATATCTTTCGTTTTTTAGGAAATCAGATGAAATATAATTGAATAAACGTATGAGAAAAAAATTATGTCGGATAGTATGCTCGCTTGTGTTACAAATATTTGCTCAGTATATTTATATATTCATAATTATACGCGTTGGCAAGAAGTCATCTGATGGTAAGTGCAGTGGGGATGTCTATGCCCAATAGTGACCTATTAGCCATAGATATCCCCAATGCGCCACCAACTTTTGGACCTAAGACGTTATACCTGTTGTGACATAAATCTTTATTATTGCTGCTTGACGGTAGCGGTCCATACAACTTGCTATTTATATATAATTAATATTTGTCATTTTTTTCTTATTCTTTGTTCTAATAACTTGGTCAATGCCATTGAGAACGTTACAAAATAATGAGTTTGAAAATTATTTTATGTGTTGCGACATGTTCGAGACTCAGTTATCGTGCCGCATGTTCTCGGACAACTTTTTATATTACAAAATAATTGATTCGTATATTGTGTGGATTAACATAATAATTAAAACTTCATTTAAGTACTCGGACGTATAGGTATCGGTATTGGTATATTCTGTTTGAGGTTAATAGAGTTTGACACCGTTTGATCGATTGCCATGAAAGATAGGATACAGTTATTTTTTAAAACGGCTAAGTAAAATTCGGAGAGTATAGTTTACTCGGTGGTGGGATTTTGTGCAAGCTCGTCTGGGTTGCCCACCATCTCATCAAATATTCTCCTGCCAAGTAGCAATACTTATTACTTTTGTGTAATAAGTGTGTGAGTGACCCAGTGTGACTACAGGCACAAGGGACATAACATCATTCCTAAGGTTGATGGCGCATAGGCGATGTAAGGAATGGTTAATATTTCTCACAGCGTCAATATGGACGGTGGTGACCACTTAACGTCAGGTGGCCCATTTGCCCGTCCTATATGATAGAAAAACTACCTATATGATAAAAAAAAATAGTAATTCCCCACTTTGTTGTAACTTCCATTCCTTTATATCGATCGTCATGAGTACTTGTACTGTAGTGTTGTATTGTATACATTCACAACGAAATCAGCCTGGTTGTGTATAGATACAAATATGTCAAAAAACAAGACAACTTAGTACCGTTTTCTCTTCAGTTTGTCAAATTATCAATAAAATAAGCTAATTCATAACTGATTTCCTCGATTTTTCAATATTGATTATGTTAGAATTTCGACCACAGGGCTAATAGTTATTAGATGTGTTGTTAACTTCCCTTCAAAGACTCATTTAGCGTCCAAGACACTTAAGTGGTATGGCTTACAAGGTACAAAAACACAGTTAAAACACTGTATCATAAAATGTCATGTGTTATACGACAAAAACTTCAGGCCAGTGATGAATGTTGGAATGAAAATATATTTGTCATGTGTTGTTAAGTTTTTTTTTTTACAATTCTAATTTTAAAATTGTATTACTTGTATAATATAAAAAGGAATAGTTCTTTTTTTATCCGACTTGGATATTAATAGGTTTGTGTGAATGGGAATCAGGTTGTATATTATGCTCTGTAATATACTTACTCCGCATAATTAATATTATCAACATTCGGTAAAATAATATTATATCGAAGTATATGGTGAGGTCGCGTAAAAAGTTGTTTAACAAGATAAAAATCCACATATATAGGCGTAAAAATGTGTATAACTCAATTAAATTTTGAAATGTTTACGTTGAAGGTAAGACCATATATTAGGTACATTTGAATAATATTTATTATATAGATTAAAAATTATACTTGACATTGAATTTTTACTCAATGTATTTGAAAAACTCTTTAGTTTATTGCTGCTCGATCAGCTTATCAGGCTGGGTCCTGGGTTCAATCCCTGTGTGAGGCCTATATAACATGAACGACTTTACAATAAATTCTTTGGCAACACGGAGTTTGGAAGCTCGTGACACACACACACATTTGTTACACTCCCTATTTTAGCAAGCCACGAATTGTCATGCATCTGATCTCTGTGCTGTCTTTACGAATTGAGCTCCCACCGGACTATGAAAATTGTAAGCGTATTTGCACATTGTCATGAGCACACAATATCTCCTGTGTTGAATAGTAGTCTAAAGACTAGCTAGTCTTTGTGATTTTACACCGTGGTAGAAATCAGGTCAAAAGGTGATTATTTTTTTAAAGAGAGCAGCCTTTTTGCTTTGCGTAAGTGTGTTATGCTAGGCCTAAATCAAATTAACGGGGTTGATATGAATAAATAAGTAGATGGTTTTATGTATTTTAATTAAAAAAGAAAGTCGATTCGTTTATCACCTTTTGAAAGTCGACCTTTTTTCATCATTGCTCTGATCAAAATACACTTAAATTATAAATAATATCGTTTCTTTATGAATATTCTTAAATAATATTTTTTATTTTTATTTAGTATTGACTATTACGAAATAAAAAAATGATCACAATAAAAGCATGTAAGACGTCAAAGTGTTGAACATTTAAATTAATCAAATCAACCAAATAAAATATTAAATATTATACAAATGTAATCATTTGATTCTAGACACAAGGTTTACAAATGCTACAAAAGTTTTAAAAATATAATAGGTTTTAATATTAACACTAGTGTCATGTATTTTAACAATATGTAGATAACAATTGCTAGAGAATAAGCGAGTCGTTTACTCTGCAAACTATTTTTTTTATTTGTCTACTTTTTAATTTACGTCCGCACCTCGGAAACCATTGGTCTTGAACTTCCTTTGTACACATAATTGTACACTATGAAGTCTCTTGCGTAAATGGTTTGTATGCGTTAAGAATGATTAACGTGACCAGATTCGGAGAGGAGGACCAACAGTTGTTATTTATCAACTTATGTCTTTCAGGTACGTCAACGTATGCAAATCCAAGTGAATAATTTACAAGAGAATCTCGAAGTTGTCGAAATAAGACTCCGAGCTCTTCAAAGTCAAGTCGCGACTCTGAAAAATACCTACGCCATAATTTTAGCAGACGATGATGATAACTGTGACGTCACAAAAATCATAACTACCTAAGGTACTTAAGGAACAGCCGTGGCTTCATATATTATTAGTAATTGGATATATTTTACGGGTTTAATAAAAATATTAAAGAAACTAGAAACAGCTGTTTTTTTAATTATCAGCGTGGCAACAACCCTGCCTATATAATTACGGTCGTAAATCGATTCGATACGGCTTAAGGTCTCGTAATCGATATTTTTTTGTGACTTTTTGTAGTAGTTTTAATTTAATTTAAGTTTAATTAAGTTATCGTTGTTTTGAAACGTTTGGAGGAATTTAAAAATAGGTCATTATGGCTTAAATCAACAAGAAGTGTATAATTTCAATCCAATCACGTTTGAATTCCTTTACACTAATAGCCCTTCCAAATGAAATACAAAATGACCTAGACTGAAATGTATGGATTAATAAATCTTAAACAAACAAAGTGAAACGAGTACAGCATTAAGGTACAATAAAGACTTCTTGTTGTATTTGACAGCTCTTTCATGTTCATCGGTATAAAAATGGATAGAGAATAATAAACTGGATTAATGTTTAGTACATTACACATCTAAGGTAATGCGAGCTATTTTATATATTGGTTCATGTTAATATGGTTCATTTGCTTAGAGCTATGGTCAGAATATTTATACCGGACCCATGAGTCTCAATAATTCCTTTCAAATTATTACAGAAATATTCTTTATGTTCAAGTAATAATGTATATGGTAAAACAGTGTGCGAGTTTATTTTCATTATTTTGTTACAAGAATACGAAAATTACGCTTGTCACGTTAATAATCTTAATTGAAAGCGTGTGAACCAGCGAAAATTCAGTGGTGTTTGAACCCGCAATCATCGGTTGAGATCTGATGTACGCGCTCTAACCACTAGGTCATCTCGGCTCGTTTACCTAATACGTTTGGGAAGTGCTGTTCTAGAGCAATAAACGCGCGTTTCTCAAATGCCGACAATACTTGACAACTAGAATCGTAAATTATATATCAATTCAAATGCTTTATCGTGTTAACAAATAACAATAATTAATTTCAACAGTCAATATAATTCAATTTATAAAGAATATAATTAGATTTTAAAATATGTTTATGACTGTGAGTTTATACCCCCGCGTGTTGGGTTGTAGTAGTATTAGGTTTTAGGTAGAAAAACGTCTATACTCCTTGGGGTACAGACGTTTGCTCCTGCAAGCTTTCTCCTTACCAAAAAAAAAGTACCTGAATGAATTCATATAATTCTTATGCTGTGTACACATGTTCAGGAACGTAATCTAGCTCAAAATTGTGTAAGTCCGTAATTTTAATGTATGTTCTGATTATACTATGTTTGTGTACCAATGAATAAATAAATAAGTGGTTCTAGTCGTAGCCGTGAAAGCATATCAGACGGACGGGTATTAGTTGTATAGTTTCGGAGTAAGATTTTATGAAAATTATATAACTTGGTGGTAGGGCTTTGTGCAAGCACGTCTGGGTAGGTACCACCCACTCATCAGATATTCTACCGCCAAACAGCAGTACTCAGTATTGTTGTGTTCCGGTTTGAAAGGTGAGTGAGCCAGTATAACTACAGGCACAAGGGACGTAACATCTTAGTTACCAAATTGGTGGCGCATTGGTGATGTAAGGAATGGTTAATATTTCTTACAACGCCATTGTCTATAGGCGGTGGTGACCACATACCATCAGGTGGCCCATTTGCTCGTCCGCCTACCAATTACATAAAATAAAAATATATCGTTGATATGAAGTCAAACCATAGGAACCCATGTTTAATCAACACTCAATTCTATTGTTTCTTAAAGTAGATTTGATTGGAAAGAAAATCATATAATTAAGCATCGTATGTTTCATTTTGTTTTACAGTACAAAAATAATTTAAGAATGGATTTTTTTTTCATCTTAGTTATATTTGATATTTTAAAGTACGGAAATTATAGTTAGACTTATTAAAATTAACGATTAAACTTTCGGCCAATGAAAGAATCACTTTATTTCTCTTGCACTGAAAATGTAGAAAAATAATTTACAAATTAAAATAAAATATATTTGAATACGCTTTACAATATAATGTTGTACTGTCGTGTGTAATTGTCGGTTTTGAATATGGACTCCACCGAAAATAATTTCAAAGGAAATAAATAGAATGTTATAATATATACAATTTTGTATAAATTACATATAACTACTAAATTTCCAAACGAGACCTAGCAATCAGTCTATCAAGTCATGCATCTTAGTCGGATATACATAATGATGCAGAGTAAAAGACTTAACTTGAACCCTGCTCTACTTTATTACCGATTTCACAGTTCGATAATAATACGTGATACGAGATTAATGTTCTCTTTATTATGTATTTTAGACTTAGTCAAGCAAGTGCGATTTAAAGCCATTATCATACTATAAGCGGTATACCTATACGAGACATTTAAATTTGATTCTATTCCAGATCAGATTATTGCGCGTTATTTAACCGAGATGCTTAATCTAGTGCACTTAAGTAGCTAGCTTGATACGAAGGTAGTGTAACAGCGCAGACAATACATTAATATATTTGTAAAACATATACATACATCAGTATGTAAAGCTTGACAAATTTAGAAGGCAAAGGTCAGATTGAAATATTTATTAAAAATTAAATATAGCTAATAAATAAATATGAAACAGAATAAATAAAATCATAGTTTCGTTTATAATATAAATGTATCTTCTTAATATTATTATTAGCCAAAATCTATAATAATTTGATGAAATTTGCACCTGTCGACCAATTCCTAAAACGCGGGTCGAAAGCCGCGGGCGACATTTAGTAGTAATATATATCAAGCAAGTGTAATTATTATTATAGTGTACGCAAACCGAGCACAAAGAATTTGAGAGCGCTGATGAAGGGGGGGGCACGATTGCGTAAGAGATAGTAATGCTGTTTGCCGTCACGGGATACGAATCGGTCATACCCCCAAGACGCGCCAATATTCAACCAATATATATTGTTATATACAAAGTCACTAATCACTTCGTAATCGTATCGACTTAATCAGGAACATTTACTTTAGATCATAATAAAATAATTGTTTACAATTGAGCTGATTTAGTACTGGAACCATTAGCGATGGAGCTGAACTTCAGTGGCTAATAGTGACATTTTCGAATTCGGAAGTTGGATTGACTTCGCGGGGCTCATACATCGTTGTGACAATAGTTCTGTAGTTTTTGTTAGTTAGTTTTTTGTCTGCAAGTCTGCGCTTCCCCTCAGTAATGCGTAATGAGCGGCACCGTTGCAAATGCTACTTGTAATCGACCCAACTTCGTCCGTGCCCTTGTATATTTTAAGGCCATACCTCTCGTTTGTTTACTTAATGTCAAACAATTAACTTTTTTGGGTAAACCTTTTTTAATGTATGTTCTTAATTTTTAACATCGTGTTCGTGTACTCGTAACCCGATCCTTCGTTACTATTTCATGCGTTTTTAGTCCGATCTCTTTGTTTTTTATTTTACTAAGGGAACTTTTTGCGGCCGATCGAGACGGTTCTAATTGCTTTAATTATATGAGGAAGTACCTTGTAGCCGTGAATGTAGGTTTACATTTATTTAACGAATAAACGCTCTACAAGAACACAATTCAATGTCACGTTAATTAAATATGTATCGATTGGCACGGTTTACCTCGGAGGATAATTAATATTGGATATATATTTTACAATTGAATAAGATTGAAAGAATTCGGAGCGACCCCAGGGAGCTCAATCTTATTATAGGTAGGACGAAACGACGTTCCGCGATTGCTTCGATATTCAATTTTCTTTTATTTTAAATTGCTTTTAAAAGATTGTCCCTGCATTGATTTAGCAATAATCGCAGACTTTCAGAAGCATGCTTTGTCATTCATATATTGTAATAAAAAGCATATTATGATACGCATTCTCACATAATATGTGCTGAGGCTTCTATGAGATATGCTTTCAAAGCAAGTTACTTTCTTCTGGACTTGGTTATTTAAAGTCATTTTGCACAATTAGCAATTAGTAAAATAATTATCAGATACTAGAAGAATCTTTAGGTATTAACTACCACCCAAGAAGAGACCAGGGTCTAATCTCTGGCCTGACATGTCGGATTGCCAACAAGGATAGATCGTGTAAGAAATTCTTATAAAAACTCTTTGATTTTTATTATAATATTGTTAAATGATAGATCAGATGGTGAATGCTTGATAAAGGGTGATTATTCGAATAAAACAACAAATTCCACTCAAACACATATATTTCGGTTTGATTTTTTAAAACTTTTTGGTGCTCCATTTTTATTTGTTTGTGTTTTTCATTAAATTATAAATTAATACTAATATAATAGTTATGGTCTCGCAAACGGGCACGGCCTCCCTAAATGGGCAATCGGGAGCTCCGTGCGCATTCCGAGGCCCGGGCAATGAGCTCGGCATAATAAATAATAAGGTACAAAAGGAATTCAACGAAGTACCATCCGATGGTTTCCACACTCGCACACACGCTCCACACGACAACAGACTTACTTCTATAATATCACTAGCTATACAAAGTACGGCAAGGCCGCGTGCACTGATCTGATTGTATAATGTAGGTAACGGGTTCACTCGAAGTGCGAGCCCTTGAGCTTCTTAACGGCGTTGGTGAGGTGTAGCATCTCCGTGTTCAGTTGCCAGATTAGGGTCTCCAGTTTGTCCACCGAGTCGAGAACTTCGACGCGTTCTGTGTGCGGGTTGAAGCGCACTTCGAATGGTCGGGACATAGTAGACACCCAACGTCTGCACAAAATGTAAATGATTTGTTAAGACATGAATAAGTCGCTGTAAACATCTAAACATTAAGTTATTCATTAATACTTATAATATTTCATTTAGAATGATTTGTCTTATTACCTGAATTTGTCTTTGGCGTCTTCGAAGCTCTCAGCGACGTAATAGATGGGTTGGTATTCCTGATCTTGGTAGGGCTGTACCGATGTGGAAGCTGGTTCGAAAGGTCGAAGCTCAGGTTTGTCGCTAAGAGCGTGAAGTAGTTCTCCAATAGAAGACAGAAGAGCTGCACCATATGCCTTCAGTTGTTGATTTTCTTTGCAAAGGCCGAATTCAACGGTAAACCAGTATACCTGGACAGATAATATATTTTTAACAAGGATCATCTCATAAATAAAAGACGCAACGGCTTTTTATTTCGCAAATGCTTGGGCCCAAATTTAAAGATTCGCTCAGTTTTTACATAAAAAACAAAATAAAACAAGCTAAATAACTTACAGTTGAGAGCTTTTCAATTTCCGCATCGGAAGCGCCCAGTGAGGCAAGTCCAATCTCTTGAGAGAATTGAGCGAAGCTCGGGTCAGCCAAAAGAGGAATATGTCCAAGAAGCTCATGGATACAATCACTGAAAATAAACAAGTTATCTAATAACCCACATTAAAATAGAATTTCCCTCAAACTAGTTGCAACATCAAAGCAAGTAAATGACATCAGCTTGAATACCTCACACTAATAGCTTTTCATAACGTCGTTGAAGTTCAAGGTTGTTAACAGACTTCTATATATTTAAAGCGAAACTTAATTCGATGAAAGTAGCCTTTGATGCTTATAACAACGTCACGAATAGAGTTAAAACTAAATTAAAAGTGAGCCTTTAACAATATTATAATGCCATCACAGTGTCTCGTCCACCCTTCACTGAATTTAGATTGCGCTGAACAGAATTTTCTGCTGCATATTTTAATTAAACGTAACGAAGCATAATACAATACATTGCCACTATTCATACAAAATAATTGGACTTAATTTGTATATGATCATCGTCTGCTTTTCAAGATTACCTTCAAAAGATCGTCCAAGGTTTCTATCAGTTTAATTAAGTTAAATTCTTTTCATTTGCAATATTATGTATTGTATCTACACTTTTTAAGGTCGCTTAACGAGTTTGTTACAGTTTTACTTCCGCATCGAATACCTCCTTAAGCTCATGTCGTTGAATACATTTTATTGGTGCAAAAAATTACGAGGAGATTCAAAATATATACCATAATATGAATACGATTTGAATTATCAATATATTCGTATGCGATCTATATATTTTAATATATTATGGGCGATAATTAATTTGAAACAAAATTTTAGTAATGCTTTCATAATATACTTACGGTTCAGGTGTGTGGAATGGCGAATTGGCGTGGCGTACGTATTGTGTAGATTGGAAGACGCGGAAGGCGAGCGAAGCGAGGAAGTCCCGAGCTGTGAGCAGACCAGCAGCCGGGCGGAGTGTGAATCCGGTATGCTTGCGGAGGAAGTTGCTTACATCTTCCAACTGCGGAATGCGGTGAGGAACAAAGATGTCTGCCGCCTGCAGTTTACCGAAAGCTGCCTTGTACTCCTTGCATGCGTGTTTTGGCATCAAGTCGAGCACGGTGTTGAAAACTCGTTGCCAAGTAGCGTTCTCGGTTTCCAAGTAAGTGATTGATGGAATTGGGTCGCTGTACTTGTAAGCGAATGCAATCTCGGCGATTTGCTTCCTGCGCTCCCTGTAGTCCTTGTCAGCGAATCCAGGGTGATTCATATCAAGTTCTGGTTCGTATTTAGTCATAAGATGGTTGCAGTTGTCAAGATCGGATGCGTGACGAGGGAACCACGGAGTCTTGTTGGAGATGTTGTTTTCGGAAATTAGATTGACTCCAGCGAATGAAGTCGATTGGCGAAGTGATCTAATAAGTTGCAGCAAGTTTATGCGAGACATGCTGACTTTTACAAGAGCGTCAAATTGAGTTCCAGAGGCTTGAGAGGGACGAGTTTCAAGATGTTCTACGCAACCCTTGTAGTTATCGATTGTTTTAAGGATGCGAGCGAGTGAGCCCATGCCTTCGCGCATACGAAGAAGCAAAGCTGCTTTTTGCATCGCCTGTTCAGCTTCTGGGCTCTCGCTTGCGGCGTTTTGTAGGATTACTTCCTCTTCAGTAAGAGTATAATCTAAAATAGAAATATTTTGTTTGTAACTGTTTCGAGAACAATATAGTTACATTCATTCAAAAACCTTATCAACTTATTCTATGTAAAATATTGAGAGGAATATCAATAAACAAACCTTCGTCTCCTTTCTCGCCACCGTCGTCATTATCAGCATCTAATTTAAATGAAAATAAAAAAAATAATAAAAAAATGAAATACAAAACAAAATAAGATTAACAAAAAAGTTGTAGATAATCATTTATCTGAGGGCGAGAAAATGTCAAAAGAAAAAAAAATTACCAAAGTGACCATTTTTAGTTTCATCGTGTTGAGTGGCATCTTCTATGGTCTTCTCGTTATCGCCTACATGAGCGGCGTCTTGGATGAAATCAGATTCCAAGCCAGAGTCTATTTTTAAAAGAAAATAAAAATAAACATAAAAAAAAACGGAAAAGAAAATAATGAAAGAGGAAATAAAATTTTATCAAAATCGACATTTGAATATTACCATTGGCACGTGCACGAGCCTCTTCAAGCACACTCTGTTTAGTCTGTTTGACAACTAGTGTTTCGAAGCGGGCGTCATCTACGAGCGAGCGACGGCGAGATGGGTAGCCGTTCTATAAAAAAAAAGAAATGCAATTTATCCGTGTTCCAATTTCAAATGACGGTCTCAGGTAAAAGCCAAATATGTGAAGCATCGTTGATGTATTAAGTGAAGTGAAGTCAAGTCAATCATGCAAATGTAACAGGAGCCGATGAAATCAAATTACCTAATTTTATACGCGATCTTATTAACCTAAAGGAGAGGCCAATTAAAGTTTGAAGCGTATTCATTCACAGACAAAAGTTCCAACAAAGGGACGGAGACAATTCAAAAAATACGTCTTTTAAATCCGTATGATATAGCGGTCGTAAGGCATTATATTTCATGTGGGAGCAGGAATTGCTTTTACTGAGTTCCTAAGCTTATTTCCTGAGGTCGGGCGTAAAGTGCTGCCATTACACCCCATCCCCCGCCGGATCTGAGATGGAATCACACAAAGGAATCTCACTTTCTGGACCGCTGCGTCTCGATGGAACCAATTATATGTCGAGTGAACTTTTGAACAAGTCAGAGTGACTTAAATGGTAAAAGCCTTTCACAAGTCGCTCTTTGCAATGGACACGTTGAGTTAAAGAGATTATCATCTATGAGTTAATTAAATGAAACGATTTATAATCGATATCATATTATAATCGAGAATACTTTAATTATAGTTACTAAATGATCAAATTATCGATTTTAAAGGGTAATTAAACTTATTTTGTATTAGGATCGAAGTTGGTGGTTTATTATTTATAGTTTAATTAACATTATAATATAATCAATATGCAATTTCATTCGATAACAACACTTAACGGTAAATATTAATTTAATTTATCTCTGCTATTAATAACAATCAATTTATCACTCTTGGTGATTTGCCTTTCCACATTTTTATTGGTTTTACCAATGTTTATGTCGTATGACATTTATCTGCTATAACTTTTATCTTTTGCGTTTATTTTCGTATCACGTAATAACGAGTTTTTTTTAAAACATATGTTATACTTTAGCTTAATTATTTATAACAGCATTTAAAAAGTTCACGTACGTTTATATAAGTTTGCGTAACAATAAAAAGTGAAATACAAAGTATAAGTAATGTTTCATGTGGAATTGGGCTAAGTGAACTAATCAAAATCATTTCCTACGAGGTTCTGGCGACATGAAGAGCGGCTTGTGGGACTTGTTGAAACGCATGTCGTTCTCATGACGGCTTGTTAATTGTTAAACCGTTGTACCTTCATTACAAAGCAAAGTGAACTTTACTACGTATGTATTTAGAGTCAGAATTATGTCATCTTTAATGTAGAACTAGGTGTTATAAATGGGTAAGTTGTTGAGTAATCATTAATAATTATTACTCGATCAGTTAATGAATTCAAAATAATGTAATTTACCTTCGAGATTTAAATATGGAATTTGAATTAATTCGAAGGATGCCCAGAGGAAAGATAGCTTAAATTCTTATCTAAATTTTCCTTTAACATAGTTTGTTTGTAATTGATTTGGAATGGCCTCGGTGTTTTAGAAATATATCAGATTTTCCTCATACATAATTTGTAAATAATCAATAACGAATCTCGAATTATAAAATAATACAAACGCGAATCAAGATTTAAATATCAGAAATTGATATGTGACATTAACGATGAGCACATGAAAATTCTAATGATGTTCTAATGACGTCATTTTATAGTAATCAAGGGTAATTGTCCGGAGGTGTTAAGTTGGTAGCAAGTAACGCGCGGGCGTTGAGACCTAGCATTTTCCACTAGAGTGGCTACGGGTCTATGTGTGTCAAGGGTTACTAATCACACGCTTTTGTTACCTAGCCCCTGAAACGCGACAAGGCGATAAGAAATACTTTGAATGACGTGAGTGACTATATAAAAAAAATATTATATTCTCTTTCCCCTCGTATTCAGGCTTTGAGAGATTGACTTCTAAAATGTCAAGAAAAAGGTCTTCAAATGTTTTACCTTTGCTTTCAAAGCTTGTAAATAATGCGTCTTAAGAAGAACTGATCACATAAGAGTCTATGTACGAATGGAGTTGGCGGTGGGTGAAACTATTTCTGTCGTCTTTCGTTTTTTATTCGTTGATCGTATATTATATCGAATCGCTATTTAATTAAATACTTTTTTACAAACGAATTTGTAAATTGACGAGACGTAAATATTGTCCAGTTTTGATTTCCTTCAAAATGATGGCTCTCGATTGATATTGGGCCGAAAACGCAGAGAGAATGCAAATGTGTTCTTAAGCATCGATCTGTAATTCCATACCAACTCTATAGTGTCCTTACTGTTAGAAAATCTAGGTTACAATGACTGTCATTAATTCTTTTGTGATTTATTGTTTTTGCGAAATGAAATATCTGTTCGCGTTTCGATTTAAATAATTACTGTTAATTAATATAAATTGGTCGGACTTTAAGTATAAATAAATATATTACATCAGATTATTAATATTTTGTTAATCTTGCCTTTATTATTTCCAAGTAAATACGACACAATATACATACTAGTATTACGGTAAAAATGATGTTAAGAAATTTACTTCCGTCATACAGATCTGTCTGTAAAAATTGTCGTAAACGAGTGCGGAAATATAACTGTGTTAAAGGTCCGGCTAACTGGAGCGGGCTGGGATCAGAATCCGGTTCTATAGCCTTGGTCACCGAGTGGCCACTTCACCGCTCCAATCCGGCGGCTAATTAAGCTGACCTGCCACCCTCGCTATACTTAACTCATTATGTAATTCATGCAAATTAAATGCGTTTTCTTCGGCCATTTAAAATGTTTTCACCTGAGTAATGTGACCTCTTTTATGTATATAATAATACAGCGTTCAGTTGTTATCTTTAATATTTATTATGATAGTTAATATATTAATTATATTCCGTTTCCGATACGTGCGAATTTGACCGCGAAATCATCGGATGTTTTAATTTATAATTTATACGGAAATTGGGGTTAAATTTTGTTCAATGTCATAAAAATAGTTTACGTCATATTGCGTATGTTATTTAAAAATATTACGATAAATCGAGAATAATACCATGGATACGCACGATTGCAGATCTAGCTAACATCTTAGAATTTTTATGTTAATTTGACCGCGACGAACAACCTCGTTTGGTCAAGGGCATATCTCAGCCTCGAATTTGTTTCAAACATTGGACCGAGTCTTTCGCATGTTCATTAATTACTAACATATTATAAACAATGTTTGAAGCTATTTACTTATTAGACGAATCATACCGTGACAATACTTTTCCGGCGGTTATGTCACTCGATATAATTTCAACCACATTTTCTGATTGCAGTGTTGGTGAGCGTCGCACCTCGCATACCGACCTTCGATGGTCAAGGAAATACAATCATTCAACCACCAATTATAAAATATACGTTAATCATAACACGTCAGATACGTTAACGTGAGACCTGATTTTCGCAAAGCACACTATTACGAATTAATCAATATAATATACATCGCAACGCTCACAACAGTTGAAAGTAAATTTGCGAGGGTAAATGACTGTTTACTTTAAAACAAAGATCCAGGACGGGTTTATATTTAAAATTTTTACAATAAAATCAATACTAACTATTAAATTCGCAATATTACTTCGCATCAGCTCAAGTCGTTTACAAAGCAACTGTTTTGGTCATTTTTCATTGATGACATCGAGTTATTCGTGGTTGTAACTGCAGTTACAAACGCCTTGAATATTGACAATGGTGATTAATCTCGACGATAATTATATATTTATTAACTACAAGTATATCCTCGTGTACAAAGAGAAACAAAATCATAATAATTGTTCAATTATTTTCTAGATATTTAAGTATTTCATTCGATGAAGGTTTTAAGTCTAGTATATTTTATAGAACAAAGTTCTTACGCGATTGTTATATCATAATTCAGTCCGTGTTAATGTGGGAAAACTACATGGCTGTATAGAATAATTAGAGTAAGCGCGTCGTCGGAATGGAAATCAAAATGACATGAAAAGAAATTGTAATTTTTTAATTGTATGTCGCGTTTCCAGTGTGCATTTTTATTATTGTAAAAGTCAGGAGCCGTCTGCGCGCGCTTTCACACGATTTCTTTGCCATTCTCCCTTCGATGTCATGTGTTTATTATACGGCAGAATTACTTAATATTATTATTTAAGTGAATTTTAAAGTCAATCTATCGAATGAATTTTTGTTATTGTTATGTAGGAACATTACATGGCTGATAACTTTACGACCAAATAAGCAAATAATATCAAATAAGTAACGTTTCAAAGTAAAGATATATTCTTCATCTTCACGGTTCTTATCAACTATTTTTCGCGTGTTGTCCTCTTTAAGAAGGATGTTAAGCAAATTTCGTTGCAAAATATATTTTTTCGTATCAATATAATCAAACTTGGCCCCTATCTGATATTCGATGTACTGTTGTTTACAGTGCAAAAAATATACTTAATATTGTGACTCTCATTATCGAGTAATTATTTTGGAATCACGCAAACTGTTTGAAGGTACTTTAGAGGTGTTAACGAGTATTTTATTGTTTGTTATCTTGTATAACTCGCGTAAGTACCTGAGTATTCGTATCCAAGTACACGCACGTCTAATTTACGGTAAAAACTTATGTCTGTTCATTGTAACGCAACCTAGTTATTAAGAACAACAATCAGTTAATGAATTTAATTAATACATGTACAAAATACGATTAACATTCCTGAGAAATTCAAACGGAGAAATAGTCGTTAGGTGTAATGAATGAGTGGGAAATTATTAATTAGCAAGCGCTTTATCTTAAGATGGACTGCGGGTTTCGGATTCAGCAAGCAATTTTTGAATATGGGTTCAGTAGTTGAAACTTAAGACTCGTGCCACTTTGATACAGGTTCGATCCGACAACTTAGGGACATGAAAGCAATAGCAAGCGGGTTGGTGACGGGTCCTCACCTCAATGCTGTAGGATTTCTTGATGGCGAACATTTCGCGGTTCTTCTGGGCAGCGGCTACGGCCATTGCTTCACGACACACCACTTGAAAAAGGAGAGCCTGAACTGAAGTTCACTGCGCGCTTAGCTAGCGTACGTCTGCGAGAGCCTTATGTCTCGACCACGGGCTTATGCCTGTCTGTCTACGACTCGAGCTGTCGTATTACGAGGGCTAACTAAACTTTGGATTGCAAACAGACCAATGCATGATGACCGTTCGCAAGAACAGTTTAAATAGTGTTCGTCGCGCCTCCCACCCCGCGTGCCTTTCGTGCGCATGCGTCACGGCCTGCGCCCCGCGCGCTCGCGCCTTCGAGTCCTGCGGCGAACCGAACCATCGTGCTACCACAGCCGCCCTTCGCACCCTGTCCAAATGGTCCATGGAATCATGAACACCAAAGATTTTAAATTTTCTTTGTTCATATTTAATAAATAATAAACTATAAAATACTGTTTTATTTATTCCTATATCTAATAGATATTTTTGTTTCTTTGTGTATTATATTGGGTCCTGCATTTTTATGCGCCAATTACGTAAATATTATAATTATTAGTAGAGACAAATGAAATGTATCGGTGTGACTGAATAAAAAACCCGTCTCAGGAAACGAAACAATCGAGCGTTAAAAATGAGTTCCATTTGTTTTAATAAAATCTCTTTCGAAGCGAAAGTGAAATTATTTCGTCAAAATAAAGATACTGAGTAATTAAAGTTGAATGCACATAGTAACGAAACGGCTGCTATGGTTTAAAATATTCTTAACAACTTAGGATCCGGTTGTTTTCCTGAGGCCGTTATAACATGAACCTGTCCTTATTGTACGAGGAAGTAAATTTAGTTCATCGTAACTCGGAACAGGATATATCAAAGTGCGTGTTTCAATGACTTTATTATTACAATATAATAACGCATAAAGCTTTTTTTATTTCGCAATAGTTTGTGACATATTTTTTATATCTGAGGACAGTGTTATGTGACTAAAATTAGAACCCTGTCATATTGTATTTCAAAAGGTTGCTGTAATGTATAATGGGCTGGATAAGATTTAAGGATTGTGTTATGGTTCTATGATAAAAATTGCGTACAGATTTAAAAGATAGTAAAAAAAAAATTCTAGACTAAAATCGTTCAACAGTTTTTTTATATGTCGTTTTTCACGTCCATTACGTGAATTCTGGAAACAAATACGTATTTATTATAATAGTAAATTATACATATACACACAATCTAGCTATGTGCATAGCATTCGAATACCTAAAAAAAATAACAAAAAACAAAGAAACAGTTCACATTATGTATTATATGCATGTCAAATATATATTATTTGCACGTAGCATGTTTTATTTAAATTGAATGATATTGTGAAGAAATCAATACTGCAATAAAATAAATCGATCATTTAAACATTAATAAGTGGCAGTAATAAATACAACCACAAATATGATACTTCGATCTACTAATAATAGGTAAATCACATAAACTCGCAATAATATTCGATGTCATCGTAAACTGACCACACTTACGTCACGCGGGGTTTACCGTTGAAAGGTGAAGACGAGACGTATTCATGACCCCCATGTTCGAAACCTACGTCAAACGAATTTGCATATATTTAATGTTTGTCAATAAACATCATATATATAAAATTTGAATGATTATTTCATTTTTATCGTTCATTCATTCAATCGGAATTCCAAATTTGTTTTGTAACTATTTCAAATAAAGCGAAACACGTATAGTTTGTATTACGATCATAAACTCGTCCTCCAAGTGTAAAGCGGGCACAACCTTCAAACTAAGCGCCGTAAAAATTGCTATAGTAGAAACAAAAATGACGCAAAAAGTTTCTAAGTACTTCTACTTAGTCGAATTATACAGAGTATAAAATTAACACTATAATAATATTATTATCTAATATATTATATGTGTAAGATAAGATTGTATTCTTTAATTATTGTAGAAATTAGGTACAACAAGAAAACCTTGAAAGCTAGTGTAGAAGAAAGATAAAAACCGAATGAATACGGATATTTACCCACAAAGTATTTATTTTTTAAATGCATACAATTATAATATATTTTGTATAAGCGATTCATCATTATAATATAATATATTGTTCTACTTTTTTTCCCTTTGGTATAGTAGTAACATAATAAAACTGTTGATCCCGGGTTTGCCTTAAAAATATTTTTGTTTACAAGATAACATAATTTCCGTATCAGCTCGATTTAAAAAATTGATAGTGTTTACATTGCCTCTAAAAGCACGTGAAAGGCGCTGTTCTTGTCGCTCGAACTCAATTTAGTCGTATCGGTTCGCCGTCCTATTATAATATTGAGAGTGAAGAAACAGTGTACCTTTGTTTGTGCACACACATGAACTATAAAGATAATTTTATTGTAGTACAGTTGTATATTCTATAGAACGGGTTAGGAACACATTATCCTCATTATTTTAGAATCTATTTTCAAAAAAATTAAAATAAAATATACAGCGTTTTTCATTTATTTCTTAGACTGTAAGTGGGCAACACTAATCATAAGGGTGAAAAGACTTGTAATACCAGTTAAAAAAGGAGCAAGTAACTTGCATCTCTAAAGCGAATGGCCGGGGAATACCTGCGTAATGGAAGTCACTGCGCCTGCGCTGGGGAAAACAACCGTTTAGAGACAAGTGACTCATTGACCACAGTGTACGATTCAATTTCTTCTTGTTAACAGGAAGTTAAACTGTCAATTTGTGTATAAGTGTTTGTTTTGGTTCTAAATTTGAATTTAAATTGACGCTATGGCTGTCAATATGTTCTGGTAATAACAATAAGAATCTGATTTGTAAAGAAATTTTTTTATCGATATAATTATTATTTTCGTATCACATGATAAATAGTAACATTATATATGTGATAAGTTCTTATACAGATACAGAGTTATATAATGTACATAGCGTCTTAAATATAAGATACTTAATGAGCAAAATTTCAGTGTCAATTCAAATGTTTCTGAGCATTTTCTAATACATACTTGCAATCATTGAATAAATCCATTTCTATAACAATAGAGAAAGTCTTAGTTAACAAATAGCTAATGTGGAATCAACAAAGCGACATTTAATAACTTAACTGAAGCAACTAAATACATGATGAGGCTATTTGATCAATGACGGCGCAAGCATAGCATTGATTTCAATAAGTTTATATTATCTCCAAGTTCGACATACACAATTTAAAAACACTTTTAATGTTTTTTTTTTGCAATGTTTCTGTACATTAAATGTGTCGAACACGATATCATATAATCACAAATTATTAAGCAATTAAAAACGGACTCATCTAGATTTGAACCTGCCATATTCACTTAAAGTCGATTTAGACAAGATTTATATCATCATATTTCTGTTCAACTACTATAGAGAAATTATGATTAATTTGTATACTCATCTTGATCTTACGTTTATGAGTATTTTTAAGAGTAGAAATCTGGATGAGAATTAAGGACCTCAGGATCAGCAGCCTTGTAAGCTAAGCACTGTACAACAGATGGGAGACTATCACTTAAAAACATATAATTGAATAACCCAAGACATATATTACATGATATGTAATTTACATATAACGTATTTAGATTTGTATATGTTTGCCTTGTTTCAAATTAATAAACTTGTAAATTTATATTTTGTACGTACGTACGTACGTATACTAAATCAGCGTAAGAAGACTTAGAATGTAAAGTTTTATCAGATTTTTTTATGCTTTGATTTATTAAATAGTAGTTATCGTCCGCGGCTTTGCTCGTTTTAGGTGTTGGTCCTCAGGTGTTGGGTATAAAAAAGTAACATATGACCTTCTATGGAGTTCAAACTTGATTCATAACTCATCTAATTCGTTTCACAGGCAAACAAACAAACATCGTCATTTGCGCATTGATAATATTAATCTATATATATATAAAACCAAAATAGCACTCACTGATTAATCACGAAATCTCAGAAACTATAGCACCTACAAACTTGAAATTTGGCAGGTAGGTTCCGTATACGGTGAAGACCTTATCCGCTAACGGATTTTACGAAACTCCACCCCTAAGAGGGTAAAACAGGGGTCGGAAGTTTGTGTAGTATAGCCACAGGCTCAGCTATAGCAGTATATATATAATATTATTTGATCAAATGTAGTTTTAATAATTAAAACATCTTCTTTAAATACTTTATAATAAATTCAAGTTGTTTTGAACTTGTAACTCCAATTGCGCATTTGGTTTGCGTTATAAAAATATCAAACAATTATATAATATTATTGGATATATTTTTATATAACTTCTCAGAGATCATTAAATTGTTTAATGTTTTAGTTTGAAACTTAACTTCAACCAAGGTTACGTCGATTTGTAATAAACGATTAAAACAATTAATATCAACTTAGTTACTCTGTAATGTTAGTTATTATTTGTATAATATTGCATACAGTTTGAAGATTGCTGGTTCGAATATGTGTCGTTTGTATACTGTACATCGTGAAGAAAAATGTATATTTCAGGCGGAACTAAGCCAGACGTGTATGTATCTATTAACTCACGAAGGCGCGCCCCTCCACGTGAAATTTTCGTGCATTAGTGTGAGTGACCCTCGTCTATCTCAGTGTGCGTAAGACGATGAACATAAGAGTAAAGATAGATACAAATTAGATTATATTTGTTAATGAACGCTGATAATATATAGAGGAGGGAAGCTTCGGAAGTGAATAGACACTCATTCTAGGCGGATGAATATTTTTTTATTATTTATTGATCTCATTACATCATCAACTTATCACTAAATACATAAAATTAACAATAAGTATAAGTAATCATACGAAGGAATATGTATTTAAAGGTGTAAACAACATTCAAACTTTAAACATCTTAGGTATAGGGAGCCTTTTGGCCAGCAGTGGAATTCTCAGACTGTTACGTATATAAAATTATCATCTGACAATTAAATAAAATTTTTGAAATTCTGAAAACGCAAATTAAACAAGTATACTTCTATGAGGAAGAGGCGTACGTTTAATAGCATGTTTTTTTCTAACGTACGTTATAGAAGACTAAATAACTCGACATTGATCCTTTGATCTGTATATTTTCCGCTATTAAAAATATTATTTATCCGAAGCAGAATCTATTATCTTTTTTTATATATAAAATAGGAGAAAGTACAATCCGCCACGTGATGGTAAGAGGTTACCATCGCCCATTGGCACATGGCGCCGTAACAAATATCAACCGTTCCTTACAACACCAATTTGCCACTAATAATGGGAACTAAGATGTTATGACCCTTGTGCTTATAGTTACATAGGCTTAAACCGTAATACAACAATACTGGCTAATGGTTTGGAGCTAGAATATGCGATGAATGGGTGATATCTACCCAGATGTCAAATATCAAAATATAATGTCACTTAAAGAATGGCCTGAATTATCTTGTTTTTTTTTTTTTTTGTTAATGATTATATTATTTAATATATATATATATAACTTGTCCATAATTATATTGATATAATAATTTAACACGATGAAGGTTAGAAAAGTTTTATAAAAATTGTAACATTAAAATTAATAACTATGTTTTATAAAATACAAAAAAAAAAAACATACAGCGTTTATAAGTTTCTTATACTTTAATTATTATTTTTTTCATTTTATTCAGAAAATATTATTTCATACAATCAACAGTTATTCTACTAAATTTTTTGCATGCAATAAGTGTATTTCTCGGCGTCCGTAGATTGTTGTTTGTTTAATATATGAACATTAAACTTTATTTACATAGACCTCAACTATATATAAATTAGAATTAAAAACAGTTTCTTTATAAATCCGTGGAATGGTGGCAAGAATGCTAGCAGAATTTCCCAGTTGAATCGCAATTCCAACCTCTGGGCAAAAATTTAACCAGTTCTCCTTTTATCAGTGGAGGCAATAAGTTGCTATTCTTTTAATAAAGGTATTAAATTAAATTAAGGACTAATTAAACAGTTATTGAATGTCAAAAAAAGCTACCACTGGTTCGGAAAGAAACACTTAGATGTACCGATGAAAAAACTCAGAAAACTGTCACGGGATTTAATACATTACAGCCAATTAACCCTGATCTAGTGGCAGTGGATCGATCAGCGTGACAATCATTGTTAAAATTACTGTTTCACATAACAATAGCCTTGCAGAATTAAAAAAGGAATAACAAAATATTAAGATTTTGCTCCAAGATACGATATTAGTGCTGATGCTGATGTTAGGTATTCTGAGTGGTCAAGCAGCAATATTTAATATAGTTGGGTTCCGCGTTGAAGACTGAGTGAGCCAGTATAATTACAACACAGGGGTCTTAACATCTTAGCATTGACGATGCAAGGAACAGCTCAAATTTCTTATGATGCCAATGGTTTTCGTGACCTGGTTTTGCTGACCATTACCATCAGCTTGGCCATTTTTGTATAATAAAAAGGATTATGTACTGCAGTTGTACTGCAGTTTCTTGGAAATGCAATTTCCTGGCTAACCTAAAATAGAAATATTTACATTATGTTTTAAATACATAAAAGTCTTGTCATGTTTAGTATATATTGGAAATATTCCAATCCCGTATCTAGGTGATATACCACTGATATAGATACCACTGATGTGGCTCAATTCTGACTTAAAATGCGACAACGGGAAAATTAAAATCATTTTTATATTTATTAAATTAATAAAGAGATATATTTTAAAATAAAACAGTTTCGTTATTGTTTATTAATTGAAAAATGCGTTGTTCAAGATAAGGAATTATTTCCTTCCTGTTTGTAATTTATCTCGGATTTGGCAATGAAAGAAACATTCTGAGCAAACCCGCATGTAAGGGATGTAGATTGGCGATATGTGTATAGTTGTATCTAACCGCACTGAAGTAACTGACATCTTGAGAATAGACCTTTGTTTTTTTTTTTTTAAATAATATATAAAAAATGTTTGCTTTCATCTAATGTTTGAACTTCTAACAATGTTTATAATAAAACAACTATAAAATATCTCTATTTTCTGTCCGTAACATTTCAACTACGGAAATATTATTAAGATTTCTTTTATATGTTAAATTTCTGCCTTTATCACGTATTTTTTTATATTGTTAAATTTATTGCGAATTCATTTTTTTTAATGCAATACATTAATTCGCAAAAGATAAAAAGTTCCGGAAATGGAAATGAAAGTTACAAAAAAATCATGGCCACAGTAAAAAAAAAAAAACTTGAACCTAATGTTTTATTTTTTTTTTGGATACTACGCGTAGGACTTGCTTTCGTGTAATGCGTATTTCAGTTTTTTATTGTATGTAGGTATAATTTATATTATCTTATTTCTTTTGTTACCATACTTTTAAACACGTACGTGGCAAAAATTAAGAATATATAAAATAGCAAGTATAAATCTACAACACGACCGGTCGTGAAAAAACCACACATAAAACCTTAATTACAGTATACAACAAGAAAAACAAATCTTGTTGTTTATAAAATTATGTAAAAAAAATATATATATATGTACTATATGTATATATAGTAGTATTAATGGCAAGCGTTGCAGTATCGTGCCTTCTATTGTATTTTGGTGGCAAATATGAAAACTAAAAAAAAAAAAAATACCACGTAAACTCATTTCGTATCTAACGAGGATTTAATGGTTATAATTATTACAAACAAAAACAAATATTAATTATTGTATTGATTGGATTATGGATTACTAGCGACCCGCTCCGGCTTCGCACGGGTGCAATGTTAACTAAATATACTCTAACTGTCTACTGCTCCTACTGCCACTGTCTTACAACGTTCGCAGTTTTTCATTCGTGAGACAATACAAGCCGCCTGTCCCTGCGTTTTAAATCTGTAATATCTTCGAAAATATTCATTTAA